>NW_017306979.1:108834-163561 GCF_000935625.1 Nanorana parkeri | reverse complement strand
TATATATATATATATATTGTTGTTCTCTGTGGGGGTCTCCCAGCTGTCAGTTGTTTCCTTTGGCCCTCTTGTCTTGGGCAGTGACAGACTGTTACAGATTTTTACACCAGGAAATGGCAGAGAATTCCCTCCAGCACCTTTTTGACCTGATACACAAGGTTGTGCAGGTGATTAGATATAATTTTGAAGCCTCCAAAGACGGGTTGCTGGGTGGCTTGCATCAACGTTGTCTCTGTCATCATCCACAGGGTCCTGTGATTGCAATGTCGGTCAGTCAATCGTTTCTCAAAGTCTTTACCCTAGCTCCCTTTTTAGGGAAGAGGTTTTCCTGGTCTCCTTTGGATGAGATCATTAAGAATGCCACAAAGCTAAGCCCTCTACAGAAAATGCATATTCCTTTTGTGCACACAAACACCCCATTTTGTTCTCAAGGGAACACCTCAAAGGCCTCTTGCACTTCCAAACAAGCCTCTTCAGCTTAGTCCAAGTGGCCCTGGAGTGCCAAATCTCTGAAATCCACTAATAAGGCTGCTTCAGCGTGAAGGTCTATTCTGTGCACCCCCAAATCCATCTTTTAAGGGTTGACCAGTCTAGCCTGTGTCTCTCCTTGGCCCACACAAATAATTCAAATAGAGATTCTATCATTCTGAAATATTTCTGGGATATATTCAACGGGGAATGCCATAGTATGTGCAGGATTTGTGGTAGAAGAATCATCTTTTTTTAAATTAGCAGGGCCCCTAGGGGGCATTTGTGTGTTGGATTTGCTAGAAGCAAGTAAGGGTTCCACATGAAGTGTCAAGTTATGTGCTGTGTCTTCTACACTGTGTACTGCCTAGTGGTCTCCTGCAGCATATGTACCGTAGTGCAGTATATGTCCAATAATGATGCACAGTAGGCCCTTTAATTGGCATTACATTGTTGCATACTTTTATCCTGTGTTACAGTATTTCCTTTTTAGATGGGAGATCTACAGTCCGTGTTCTGCAGAAATGTCAGCAAATGTATGTAGCGTCTTGGACATGAGGCACACAGAAAACTGGAGGCTAAATCCCCTTCCCCCTGCCCAGTCGTGCTTCATGTTCTCAGGAGATTGGATATCGCCTTCCTTTCTGCTGGTTTTCACTTTATTGGAAAAATGAATTACTGGTAGATTTTATGCCAGATATTTGAAATCCTACAAGTCTTTTCAGTTGTCCAACAAGCACAGGTTTTCCACAGTTCATTCTGTAAACTAGTGTTTCCTCTATAACGGTCCTGTGGTTGGCAGTGACTGTCTGTGTTATACAGGACTCCACTGTTCCGGTGAGGCCAGTATACTTGGGGATTCCTTGCCAAGTCGTCTGGACCGGAGATGTAGCAGTGTCTCCTGCCACTGTCTCTGATGACTCATTTGTTATGAGTGGCTAATAAGCTTTGTGCTGATTTGAGAATTTTCCTCCTACTTCATGGAGGCTCTGCTTGCCTTAAATCGGGCTTCTTGTGACTGGTTTGATATTCTCCCTTTAATCTGGATTTGCCTGTATCGCCCTCTTTTTTGTAAAAATCTATTACACTTTTCTAATAGGAGTCACCCTCTTTTATTCAGTCGTGGGGGCAGGGTCAGTGGGAGTATGCGGTTTCTTACTTTGGTGGCTAGGCACTGTGTTTTTTGCCTGCACTGCCATTTTTTTAAATTTCATGCTACCTCCTTCTTTCCTTGGGAGTTGATGATGCAGTACTAAAGACTCATGCACATGCACCAACTGCAGCCCCTTCTCCCCCGCTGCACCAATACACAGGGTTTCTCTCAGTCTAGGCACTGCTGTAGTTTGCCTCACGCAGCATCTTAAAGGCAGCCTGCATTTGGGGAACAGCACTTAAGTAGTATACACAGTTTTATCTTTTTTCATTCAGCTCGCTGGTTGAACAAAAAAAATTATAACAGATTCCTCCAAAGATAAACCGCATGAATGGATAAATCTCCCACTCTGTGCTTTGTATTCTGACAGTTCCTTCTGCAAAAGGCGATCTAATAATCGTCTTCAGTTGAGGGGATAGGGAAAGTATAATGTCAGTATACCTAGTGACATGAAGCCAAACTCCCCATTGGAGGGGTATGGGGAGGATAGCGATTTACATAAAGCCTTAACGTTCTATATTGTCTCGTTAATAATCTTTTGCAAGCTAATTGTGGAAAGAATGGACAACAGGGAGGTAAAAGTGGAAATGTGCATGCCTGTTTTAAGGTCTAAAAGAGAAAAAGGGTCATGGTTTGTTTTACAAAAAACCTTGAAGCGAAGATTCCTATTTGGCGACTCATTGCTTCTTTAGATTTACAATCCCCACCTGGATGCAGCTTTTTCCCAAGTCTTTAAAAGGAGGAATTTATTATTTTAAGCTGAGGAGAGCATTAAAGTAGTATTAAACTCTCAATCTTTTTTCAATATGAATCCAGATCAAACAAATATATATTTGTATTTATTTTAACTTTTTGCTCAAACACTTAGTCGTCATGTTTCAAAACCGCTCCAAATTTCTTAGCTCAGCTTCCTGAATATCCTATCCAATACAGGATTACAAGCACAGTCTCCAGTAGTGTCTTGGCTTGCCGTGTTTGTAGAGATGCACACCGCTTACTACCACACACAAGGGTGGCTCCATATGACCCTGCAAGGAAAAGGAGCCACCCTAAAACAGTTTATCAGGGCCAGTGCTCAAAGGACCATCTGATTTATGCAGGAAACCTAAAACTTTTAGACATCATGGGGCAGCTTCCGTTGTAAGAGGTTTAATTAGCATTTGAAATAGCTTTAAAACCTTTTGATATGGCTTTAAAGGTACAATTTACAAAAGAAATGGATGTGCTGCTGAAGAGAGCTTGAAATCTACCCTGACAAACCAGAAGCTGGCATTAGCTACCACATGCGTAGCCAGATAACCAGACTACATTTTAGCACAAATAAAGGTGCATGGCTAGGGAAAACTGTTTTGATTTCTTCCTCATCCTTAACAAAGCTGTGGAAATAATTGATGCCTCAACAGATTAAAAATGAGTGAGTACCTGGGGGGAAAAAAGTTGTTACATCTGCTACCAGTTATAAAGTGTAAGCACCTAGAGTGGCTAACTTTATATAAAATTAAAGCAGCAATGATCTTGGAGGCTCCATGGCTGGGTTCATGCAAGGCATTCCAAAATCTGTATGCAGCTTATCTGTCTATATAAGTTTTGGAGGCTGAGACAGATAGCCCAGTGTCATCATGCTGAATCTCAGACCCTTGTCACATGCAAAGCTTCTGCACTTTGATAGCGCTGAAGCTTGCCCACCCCTTTCTACTTTCTGCACATTTTCTACTAGCCAGTAAGACTATCCATCATAGTGACGGGTTAATATGAATGTGTAGAGGTGGGGCTTAGCGATGATGATACAGTAAACGCTCTGTTATCTGGAATTCATCTAACTAGAGCTCTCATCTTACCAGAAAACAAAAATCCCCTCTGTACTCATTGTTCTGCTGATCTGCGGAATGTATTATCCTGGAAACAATCGTGTGTCTCTTTGTCTTAATTTGCTTTGGATTACTGCATTTCAATGTTCATATGAAGTCAATACAGAGTTTATGGTATAGTATGGGGTATGGCATTGGTTGCATCTATTTTTATTACTAACTCTCAAGCAACCATGAACTAAATTTATCCGGAATCTACCAATCCCTGTGGATTCCGGATAACGGGGGAGTTTCCTGTGATAACTGGTGTCAGAGTTTTGCCTGTCATTGTCCTGGAGGAAAGTTTCGAAGACTACTGCAGGTATACCCAGGCACCTCCTAGATGCCTGTACTTGGAGCGGTTTGCCACCCTTCTCCCTAGAGACAGTTTCTTAATGAAAAATAACCATTCAAATTGCATGAAACCAAAACCCCTACCCTTGGCCTGTACAGTTTTAATATGAAAAGGATAAGTGTGTGTGTGTAAAATATATATAAAATAACGTACATATAAATATTTATTTCCCTTGAAAGTTTTCACAGAATGTTGAATCTCATTTGATTTCATTTTGGTGGTTTTTTTTTGTTTGTTTTTTATTCTATTGATCAAAATAAATACTCTTTCCTGCTAAAGTGAAAACACATGTCTATTGTTTTACCTTCAATTTGGTTGATGCACCTTTTGGCAATTTGAGTACTGTGTAGATAAGTCTCTATAAGCCTTGTACATGTGGACCCTGCAATTTTTTTTTCTCTCAGTCCCCAAAAACTACTGAAGCTTTATCAGGTCCTAGGAATTGAGTGCACAACCTTTTTTTTCATGTCATCCATAAATTCTAGAACTGATTGAAGTTTAGATTCTGACTTAACCTTTCACAAATATTGACATGGACATTATTTTTTTTGGTTCATGCTCAGGGCCATTGTCTTGCTGGAAGACAAATTTTCTCTCGGGCCCGTTTTACACCACAAACAGTGCGTTCCAGAGCGGTCACCCTCTGGAACGCACTATCGCATTCCGGCCGGCTCCCTGAGTTCAGGAGCGGGCGTGGCAGTGTATTGAAGTCATAACAGCCCGCAGTGCAATCGCTCGCACCCTAACATGTGGCACATTTGTGCCTGCATTCTGGTCCAGTGCGATCTGAAGAAATGCTGCAAGCACTATTTTTTGCAGATCGCACTGGACCTATATGTCACTCGCTGGGGTGTGGGCGATCGCACTGCGGGCAGTGGGGCGTAACTGCCGTGTTATTGAGTTCAATACACCGCCACACCCCTCCCCCATTAAACACAGGGAGCTGGCCGGAATGCGATACGGGGCGTTCCAGAGGCTGACCGCTCTGGAACGCACTGTTTGTGTTGTGAACCGGCCCTCGAAGCTCAGATTTCTTGTAGACTGCGTCAGGTGTTCCTCCAGGATTTCCATGTATTTTGCTGCATTCATTCTACCCTCACAAAGCTTCCAGGGCCTGCAATATAAAAAAGCACCCCCACTGGATGATGCTGCCACTACTGTGCTCCACATTGGGTATGATATATTCATAATGTTGTGCAGTGTTTGAATTATGCCAATCATCCTCCTTAGCCCTAAACCAAAATGCTCAGTTTTGGTCTCCTCAAACCATAGAACATTCTTCCAGCCCATTTTAATAGCAGTAACATGCTTCACTGGTGTCTAGGGATTCTGCACACTGAATGATGTAGGATAAAACACCCTTCAATTAATAAAATATACTTGCAAAGTGACAATTTGATCAGAATATTTTACCAGGTTAATGAACATTCATCAGATGTTAGGTCATAGTGCAGATGCAAAACCCTCACTCTAGAAGCATGCAAAAGGAATAATATGGTATGATGATGGAAGAATCTGTACTAGGGGGTAGAATATTTTTTTCTTGTATCAGTTAATATTTAATTATTTTACTTTTTGTAACCGTATTCCTTGTTGATTTCCTCTGCAGGTGATTTCCAGAAAGCCATCGATCTGCTAACAGAAGCCATAAAAATGAACCCACGGATTGCCATATTGTATGCAAAAAGAGCAAGGTGAGGTGTGACTTCATGAGAATAGTTTTTAGTTTATGCTTTTTTCTGAGCAAAATGGGACAAATTGAACATGTGGTATGTGATAAAGCATGGGCACACTGCTAGTTACTGCAAAATGTGTTCCCATTCCTCTTTGCACTACATATAAATCTTGTAACTGTGAAGGCCATTCCAAAAGCATAATCTTTTATTTTTTTTAAGTATTCTGTTTTTGATTTATGCAGTTTTCTTGTATCGTATTCTCATTTATATATCCTCTTTCGTCTTCAGTTTCTTTATTGACATGGGGTATTGGGCTTCTCAGTTTGTTATACTTGGTATATTTACCGTAATTCTCCCTTAGCAGCACAAGAAATATAGATATATTTTTAATATGTTCCCTTGCTTTGTACTAGTCATTTATTGTTGTTATTTTTCAGCGCTTTATTTAGCTGCTTAGAGGAGCCCGTGGGGGTGTACGCAGAACACTTTGAGAGGTTTAAAGTGCCAGAGAATTAAACTCTGCAGTAATATTCACTTGGCTTAAAGCTAGCCATACACACATTCTAATACCTTGTTCAATCTACTTTAGGTTTATCAGCAGCTATGCTGAATAAGAACCTATCTAGACAATTGAATTCGTATCTGGTCAGATAGTCATTCATACTACCCATCCCTTTAATTAGAAAATTCACAATGACTCCATCTGCATTTGTAGTTTATATGTAGATTTTAATCCTAACATTTTCTGCATAAACGATTTCTCTGGTGATTGTTATCTGACTTGCTCAACAGATGTTTTGTGGGTTACCTAGCTAATACAGCTGTGTTAAAAATTAAACAAGTAGGCTGTGTCATCTGTAGTGTGTGTATGTATATGCCGTTAGGTCCAGAAAAAAATTGGACAGACACAAGTTTTATTATTTTGACTGTTTACCAAAATAAATTCAAGTTACAGTTAGTTAAAGAATCTGGGATGCAGAGTCTCGGCTTAGGTTGTGGGTAGTACACATCCATATTGGAGGAAGTGTTTAGGAATTACAGCTTTTCTAAAGGTGGCCATACACCTTACAACCATCGCAATACTTTTTTCTTGCGATGGTTGTAAGGTAATTTAAAAAAAAGTACGATCTGCCCATCTTGGACAGGCAGATCGTACTTGCGACTTGATGACTGCAATGCGCACACCGGCCCGTGCAGCATTTATCTTACCAGCAGGCCACATACCCTGCCGACAATCGTACGATTCTCGGCGGGTTTTCAAACCTGCTCGTAAGACAAAAGACATGCGACCATACAGTAGAAACGGTCGCACGCCTTCCATACACCTTGCGATTATCGTGCGATAGCGGGATTTCCCGCAATTATCGTACGATAATCGCAAGGTGTATGGGCACCTTAAGTGATCAAAAGCGATTGGACAATTAGTTTCATGGACAGGTGTGGGCTATTCCTTTTTGTTATTTCATCATCAATTAAGCATGTAAAAGGCTTGAAGTTGATTCCATGTGTGGCATTCCCATTTGGAAGCTGTTGCTGTGAACCCTCAACATGCGTTCAGAAGAGCTCTCAATGCAATTGAAACAGGCCATCCTTACACTGCAAAAAAAAGCAATAGAACATTAGGAGTGGCCAAATAAACAGTTTGGTATATTCTGAGAAAAAAAAGAACGCACTGGTGAGCTCTTCAACACAAAAAGGCCTATAGAGGATTCTCCACAAGGTGCAAACCATTCATAAGTCTCATGAATAGAAAGGCTAGATTAGACTTTGCCAAAAAATATCTAAAAAAGCTAGCCCAGTTCTAGAACAGCATTCTTTGGACAGATGAAACCAAGATCAACCTGTACCAGAATCATGTGAAGAAACATTTATGTAGAAGGCTTAGAACGGCTCGTAATCTGAAGCATACCACATTATCTGTAAAACACAGTGGAGTCAGTGTGATGGCATGGACATACATGGCTTCCAACGCCACTGGGTCACTAGTGTTTAGTGATGATGTGAGGCAATCGGATGAATTCTGAAGTGTATAGGGATAAATTGTCTGCTCAGATTCAGCGAAGTTGAATGGACAGCGCTTCAGTTTACAGATGGACAATGATCCAAAACATATTGTGAGCCACTGATGACCGCTATTAATTTAAAGGGGACAGTCCAGGGAACAGTTCTGCTATAAGTTCATGGTGCGCTATAATTGTGCCTAAGTTCAGACAACGCTCACTGCTCAAGCTCATACAGCTTCTCCCTCCTCCATCAGCCCCAAGAGAAATTTCCGCCCCAGTTAACCAAGGAAAGAGCAGCCCTGGTTGCTAATATTCATTTGACTGCATTAGAACAGTAAAAAATAATGTAATTTTATTGCAATTTGTAATTAATCATCACAGAGTGCACAAGCAATATTATAGGTACCACATTCTGACAGTTGAGTAGTAGATGCATTTCCATGTACTTTAGTATGTGTAAGCTAGACAAATGTGCTATATCTTCTTATGACATAACTTTCTTTCTAAACAGTGTTTATGTGAAGCTACAGAAGCCAAATGCTGCAATCCGTGACTGTGATAAAGCTATAGCCATCAACCCTGACTCTGCTCAGCCATATAAATGGAGAGGCAAAGCACACAGGTAAGTGTTAAATAGCAGACTGCTATAAATTGGCTGTGGATGTTATTAAATTGTATCCTCTATGTTTTAAATAAAGAACTAATCTCTGTCCTGATGGTCTGCCCTATATCTTCTGTAAACAATACCGCTCCTACATTTACTAGACTTCTTTGCTGCAGTTATGAAAAGAGAACACAGCCATTCCCAATTTTTGCATTCCAACATCTCTGCACTTCCAAAGCCAAGCAAGGACCATGTGTTGGCTACTAACTATAGACCTATTGCCCTGCTTAACTCTAACTATAAACGTTTTATAAAGATATAAGTCAACAGATTTGAATGCATCTTTCTATGCCTTGTAAACAATGACTATGTAGGGTTTGTATAGGCAAGATAGCACGAGGAGATATATAGCCTTGCCATCAAACAAATTCAGAAACCTTGCACAAAGCCTTTCATGGGTTGAGTTGATCCCATATGTTCACTTTACTACAATATATGGGATTTACAGGCCCATTTTTCTCCGCACTATGTTCCTTTACTCAAACCCAGTTGCCCAGGTGAAGCAACCCCCAATAACCCCAACAAAACTTCCTCTTTACGCACACACAGTTTGAGAATTATGTTACTTATCTGTACAACAGACGTAGTAGTTTCAACATCAGTCCAATCCTCAAATTGGCCCATGACCTGCAGCCGTGTCCCATTCTGCAGTTCTATGAGTTTGATGGTTGATGGCATCGCCTATGCCTAGAGCCTTCTGCAAGCTTACTTAGAACAGCCCTAGCTTCTCGAATAGTAATTGAAGCAAGGAGTCCTCAGTCTGTGATAACACTGCACACTTCCAAATTTGGAAATTTTCCAAAGCTAAAACTGTATGCTGCTGCTGAGCATGTCTCTGAATTCTATTTGTTGTGCTGCCGGCTTTTATTTTAATATTAATAAATTACCAATTACATTACATTCCACCTCTGAATTCTCAAAGCTGTGTACAAAGAAAGCTGTAGTTCTGTGATTTTTAAATCGTTTCTGGAATAAAATCTTAGATTTAATAGCAAAGCACATTAATGAGAACCCCTTGTTCTTGTCTCACTACTTGGACTTTTACATGGGTAGAGCTATTCAACACTTATAATTATTGCACACCACCTAGTGACCAATTCTGTCTTGCTCTGGACTGTGGCAGTGTCATACAAAACAGGCTCGTTCCTTCAGCATTAACAGTGTTGTCAGATCTGCAGTGAGCCATCATTACTCCATACAGCGCCGAGCCTCCAGTACGCGGGCACCTGCTGCCATTTTTCTGCACCCCAGTTCCTATGGTTTCATGCACAGTTAAGTTGCTTAGCCTTGTTTTCACGTCAGAGGTATAGTTTTTTGGCTGCAGAAAAATGGCAGCAGGTGCTTTTGGACTGAAATATTTTGTCAAAATATCACAGCTCTGAAAACTGAAAAATGCCTGCTAACAAAGAGGTATTATGGGCCTGGTATTTAAGTGGTTAAAAGAGGTAGACAATACTTAATAACCTTTTATAGGATAATAGAAATAGAAGGATAACTGAGAACCCCAAATAAGTTTGATTCAGTAGACTTTCTACCATTCATTCTTCGCTGCTTTGCAGGCTCCTAGGACACTGGGAAGAAGCAGCCCATGACCTGGCCATAGCATGTAAACTGGACTATGATGAAGACGCAAGTGCAATGTTGAAAGAAGTGCAGCCACGTGTAAGTTGATTAGACGCTGGTATCTGGCAATCAAATGTTATATGTTTCACATGTACATCTTATTGATGCAAATCTTTTCAGGCTTTAAAAATTGCAGAACATCGTAGAAAATATGAGCGCAAACAAGAGGAAAAGGTGGCCAATGAAAGAAAAGAACATGTAAGAAAAGCTAAAGAAGAACATGAAAGAGCACAGCAGGTGAGTGGATTTTGACAAGTGTGAATATCAAGAATCAGTGGACCAGTTATTACAGTCAGATAATGACGGCTATGATGCTTGTGTTTACTAGAATAAAAATGATTAAAATACTTTTAGCCCTGGTTCGCACCTAGGAGTTTTTGAGCAGTTCGAAAAGCGCTTTTAAATGGCCAACACAAGAAATCCCATTATTTCCAATGGCCCCGGTTCACACCTGAGCAGAAAAACGCCTAGCAGGAAGACGCCTGAAAAGATACAGGAGCTTCTTTGGGCAGTTAAAAGCTTTCCTCCCCATAGACTTCATTTGGAAATGACCAAGCACGCGCAACAGAAGCATGTTGCACGTTTTCGTGAGCATTTTTGCACGTTTATACACGTGTCCTCCCATTGCCCTCAATGGTTTATGAGCTGCCAATCAAAACACGCTTCATGTACGCGCGTTAAAACACGCATACAAATGTGCATAATGCGCATACACACGCAAATAACCGCATGCTGCTAATGCGCGTACAAATGCGCAAAAGCGGTGCCGCCTAGGTGTGAGCCAGGGCAAAGAGATTTAACTTCTCAATGCTGGGGAATGATCTACAAAACTAAGATTGGAAGAACATTTTATCAATAACAAAAATGGGAATGTTTACATTGATTTTATTGAAATATTGCAAAATACTTTAACTTGGCCAATACATCTAAAAGGCTAAAACAAAGCGGTTTCTAATGTAAAGAAAAAACCCATAAACTATAAGAATGGCATTTAAAAATGTAAAACTCAAGGAACACTATCTAAAGTTGCAAAGAATGCCACAAAAGCTGTAGAATGGAAATCATGTTTCCAAAAAATCAGAATAAACACAAAATTCTTCAAAGGAGAACTATGAGGTGAGTGCTTTTCACTCACCTCCTCCTAGTTCTAGCCGACCTGTGACAATGAGACTGCCACAGGTCAGCTCAGTAGATCGGGAGGTGAGCGAACACATACCGGCGTTCGCTCACCTCTCGATCCTGTCACGGCTCTCTGCTGTGACAGGAGAGGGGATGGATTCCCCACTCCGATCCGCCAGCGCTGACTGGCGGAACGGAGGGGGCGGGTACAGCTGGCTCTGCCTCTAGATAGGCAGAGCCAGCTGTCAGTCACGCAGCTGGGCGGATCCAGACATAATTGTCGGGATCCGCTTCAGCTGCGGCGTCTCAGGATAAGGCGAGCAGCAGCTCGCGTTATACTGCGGCGTCTCAGGATAAGGCGAGCAGCAGCTCGCGTTATACTGCGGCGTCTCAGTATACCTATACTGAGCCTAGGGTGACGGGAGGACGCTAGTTTGTGTCCTCCCGTTACCCTAAGGAGAACTATGGGGAAAAGCCTTAAGCCCATATTTCTCCTTTGATCCTCCTACAGCACTTCTGCAGCATGAAAGCTCCTTCAGTTGCCTATTGGACTAGCATTCTGATAGCTCACCCCAAACTGAAAAAGAACACAGAAGGCTGGCAACGCTGCTTCTAATTGTGAGGCAGTAGCTTGGCGTTGTCAGTCTGAAAGAGGAAGCGCTGTTACTGGCAGGATCTCCAGGTAAGAAACTTTGCAACAGATTCACAAAAAATATTTGCTTAAGAAAATTGTATTTAACTAGTTTAAAATATATTTTGGGTTTTACATACACTTTAAATTGGTGTCACTTGCAACCTTCTTTAAAGCCCACCTTCAGCCGCAGCCTCTTCCCCCTCCGCTCTGAGGCTCGCCGATGTCTCCAAGTCCTAATGCCTTGCATTATATGTGACGACGCATGGGAACGGTACACGATTTGGGGAGAGGGGTGAACCCCATTAAGTGCGGCCTTCCATGTTTAAAGCAGAACTCCAGGATGTGCAGAAATTAACCTGTTTTGTCTTGGTGCCGGAATAAAGAAAATATACTCACCTGATCCTTGGTCCTGCTGCAGTCGGCGCTCATCTCTCTCTCTCCCCCTCTCCAGCTGTGGTTTGTCCCTTGGCATCCTCGCATCTAATGCAAGTGAATGGACCTTGCATTAGACGTGATGTCATGGGTCCTTAGACCGCTGGAGCCCAGGGAAGAAAAGGCTGCAAGGAAAGGTCTAACAGCCTGGCAAGGTTGAGGATCAGGTAAGTTTATCTTCCTTAAAAGAGAACTATGGCTCAACCTTTTTTTTGCCATAGTTCTCTTTAGGGTCACAGGAGGACGTATACTAATGTCCTCCTGTGACCCAAAACTCAGCATATAGTGGGCTATTGCCCTCTATATGCTGACAGCGCAGAGCCGCGCTGCAGCCAGGACGGATCCCAACAATATTGTTGGGATCCACCCGCCTGCCTTATTGACAGCTGAATCTTCCTCTCTAGAGGCAGAGCCAGCTGTGCCCGCTCCCTCCCCCATCCCACCCTCCAGTCTGTGCTGGAGGAACGGAGAGGGAAGGAGGGATTTCCTTTTGGGGAGCGGTGACCGACAGGGAGATGATCTGTAACTGAGCGATCGGCGTTATATGATTACTCGGTTCCCGATCAATAGAGCATACGTGTGACAGCTTGTCATAAGTCGGCTCTAATTATGGGGATGAATGTATTTCACTCTCCCCATAATTCTCCTTTTAATCCATCCCCTAGATGGATGCACTTAGCCTGTGCAGTGTGGGGGTAGCCCAACTGCAAGAATTAATTTTTGCTAGGGATGCACCGATACCAGTATTGGTGCTGATACTGGGCATTCCCATAAGTACTCCTACTTGTGAAAATGCCCCGATAATAAAAACCGATACCGGCACTTTACATTTTTAAGTGGAGGCGGCTGCCTTAAGGTCACACGCTTGCTGGGGACCTTGCAGCTGCCGTTTGGGGAACCATGTGGCACCTGTTTACAGTGCCAGCCTGCACATCTACCCTCCTGAGACACTCCACACCCCTCCTGAGGGCCCCCTGCCTGAGACATCAGGCCGGCACCCACGAGTGGCAGAGCAGCAGCACAGGATATGTAGCAAATTTGAACACTATTATTCTTCATTGCTGTAGAATGTATTGCTGGGATTTGAAGTCCTCTATAGATGGTGGCGTTCTGTATTTCTATATAATGTATTGCTGAGATTTGTAGTCCCTCTACAGCTTGGAGTCAGTGGCAAAACTTCCAGGGTCGCAGCATTTGCCACTGGGACCAGGCCTTGGTGCTTCGCCACTGTCCTAAAATCCATTAGTCTGTATGTTTTAGAAAAACTGTCACATGACCAAAAAAAAGGTATAGGTAATTGGTATCAGTGAGTACTTAAAGTGACATTAAACTCTCAGATTTTTTAACATAAAACAATACTGTAATGTGTGCCTTACTGTAATCCATGGTTGTTTCCCTTCTCTTTGCTGCTCTTCCTTTTAAATCCTCATGTCTTCTCATGCTTGGGGAGAACTTCCCTTTGCAGCTGAGTGCCTCTTCCTGTAGTGCTGGCTCAGGTTGTGAACCTTCACACCGACACCATGTAGCCATTCCAGAGACAAGGCAGTCAGCTGCAAAACAGAAGTTCTGCCCAGCATGAGAAGAGATACGGATTTAAAAGGAAGAGCAGCAAAGAGAAGGGAAACAACCATGGATTACAGTAAGGCACACATTACAGTATTGTTTTATGTTAAAAAAAAATCTGAGGGTTTAATGTCACTTTAAGGAAAAGTATCGGTACTTGTACTTGGTCTGGAAAAAATGGTATCGGTGCATCCCTAATTTTTTCACATCCTGGAGTTCTTCTTTAATACTCGCCTTCCTCCTTCCTGATGTTCACTGTGTAGCCCTGCCTGGTACCGCACACCCTTTCCAGCAAAAACTCTCCAACTGTCTCACCTTCTTAGTATACATGATGCAGCCTGATTCTTTCCTATGGGTGAGCTGTATTCAGCTGACTAGCTGAATACAGCTCACCCATAGGAATAGTTAGTTATGTGTAATGAATTCAAAATAATTTTTTTTTGTATGCTAACAGGAGGAAGAGGCCAGGCGTCAAGAAGGTGCCCAGTTTACAGGTTTCCCAGGTATGGCCTTTAAAGCTTTAAAACGTATTTTCTGCCAAGAACATACACAGGTATTTTTACAGCATAGTGTAGTGGTAAATATTACTGTCAAAAGTTGTCCTTTTAACTTTTCATTAATATCCACTTGGTTTAGATAAGCTTGTATTCGGTATCTGGGAAAGCTTTGTTACTTCCTAATAATGCTAAAACTTGTTAGCCAGGAAGTCTGTCTAATATAGTGACAGTTGCATTCTTCCCCCTTCCCCAGTGACCAAGTCTCTACAATCCATACCTGTTGGGTTTTTTTTTTTATTTTTAAATCGTTAGGTTTTCTCAAGGTTATACAGGCATGTTGATGTTTGAAGTACGTTGTCATTCATTTGTTGTATAAGGACTGTCTTTTTCTCACAAAATGTTAGAAAATGAACTTACCCACTCCACTTTGTCACCTCTCCCTGCCCCCACTGTTCATACCTTTTATACTGCAAGTGCTCACCGCTAACCCCCACCGACTGTGTACAGTCCCTACACTGTACTTCAGCCATGACCGTTCTTCCTTCCCTCTGTCCAGCTGTAGTTCATCAGACGGAGATTTTCCTTCACTGTCTGGATGTGTTTTGGGCCATGAGAGGTTCTCTCAGCGTCTGCTTCTTCCAGAAAGACTGACTCATTCTGCATGGTCTCCATAAAGGCAAACCAGCTTCTTGTTCCCCTATTTTTTGGTAGCTTAGCCTTAGACAGACCTTTCCTAAAGCCCATTTCCACTTTTGCAGAGGTATGTTTAAAAAAACCGTGCCAGCAGTGTACACTGAGCGTACATGCATGTAGCAGGCATATGCAGTTTCTGTATATGAACTTACTTTTTTGTTCCTTCCATCTCCTCATGACTCTTTTTAAAATGGCTGCCTATGTGCTCTGTGCAGATTACAGGCTACTATGCACAGTGGGAACTACAATGTAGGGCATGGAAAACTGCATTTCCCACAATGCTATGCTTCCCTCGTGCATGAGCTTCTCTGTGGAAAGTCAGATTTCCCCCCTCCCATTCATTAATATTCATAGGGACAGTGCACCTTACACAGTGTAAAGTGACCTGCTGATTTTTTATTTTTTTTTAACCTGTGACTACAGTTGAAGGAATGTTCTGAGCGATTATACACATCATATTTTTTATACGGCAGTTTTGTTGTGGTGATCACCTCAAAATCCATAAGGGCCCATTCATACCTGCACCTACAGTGCGTCTGTGCCTCCCGGCCGCAATGTGCTTCTATGCAGCACAACGCACAGTACTGCGATACTGTGCATCCACTACTTTTTTGCACTGCCACACACGGTATTACAGTACCACGCATTGCCAATTTTGTTGTGGTGACCCCCCTCAAAATCCATAAGGGCCCATTCACACCTATGCGTTGTGTTAATCGCACGGTACCGTAAGATTAACGCATGCTGTCAACGCACCTACTGTGCATTACAGTGTGTCGGCTGCATTTAGATTCATTTGAATGGCACTCCAATGTACCGCAAGGCATGATACCACATGCGCTACTTTTTTCTACTTCACCACAATGCGCAGTATTGCTCTACCACGCATTGCGGTCACCTGACACATGGTGGGTGCGTTGTGTGATAGCGTGCATTAATCGCACGGTTCTGTGAGATTAATGAAACGGGCACTGAAAGACCCCCTTATCCAGGCAGGCAACCTGGCTGCCAAAGAGGGTGTAGGTGGCGTGGTGCAGCGAGCTCTTCCTCTTTTCCACTCTTTCCTGTCAAGGCGCTCTGTTATTGCCTCTTGGGCTCTTCAGTAACGGGCTACTCTTTCTCAGATCTGCAACACTGCCGCCTGGTCTTCTAATCACGTGTTTTTCAAAGTTCTACCAGGTGGAAATTCAAACCTCATCTGATGCCAGCTTTAGATGAAAAGGTCCTTCAGGTGGCTGTTTGAGCTGCAGGCAACCCCTAGTTATGATGTGTTTAGTTGGCCTGTTTGGATGTGTTTAATGTTGTCGACACAAACTTTTGCTTCACAAACATAAGCAAAAATTCACTTTGCAAAGGGAACCTTTTCTGCTCCTTTTAGTAAATCAGGGTCACTGTTTGTTTACAAATGACATATGTAGTGGGATATGGTCCTTTCAATATATCTTTACCTTTACAAGCTGTTTGACGGTTACATGAGAAATGAGGTTGAGTGTGGTGAGTTGTAAAGTTGTGCATTTCAGGCAATAAAAACATTTTGATTGAAAAGCTTCACTAGATACAGCATACTCGCTTGTAGCTGCCAAGTTGCACTGACTTGATGCAAGCTACAAATCCATGCTGATTAGTAGATGAGAGATACTGATAACACAGTTAAGTTGGAATCTCTCATAGAATGGTTGGTTTTGGCATGTTGTTGATTTTTAATCATTAAACGTTGCCTTGTTCTGCCATGTTTCTCTGTGTGCAGGCGACCATATTGGTAGTTGCAGGGTTCTTCTTCCTCATGTCAGAAAGGCATCATAGTGACATGACCTAAATCTCTCACTTCAGATGTCATAAGACTAGCAGTCAGAGGCAGCAGTGCCTCAGATCTCACATTACAGATATACAGCTATAAGGCTGAGGGACAGGAGTGCCTGGGCACACTCGCATACCAAGCAGTGCACCTTTTTTTTAGCAGGAGGAATTCCAGGTAAAAAAGGTACATTCTTCAAGGTACTGCTTAGGCAATTAACTTTTTCAAAATTCATGTATAACTTTGAGATTGTAAATGGCATTACAGCATGTAATAAAATGTCTAATATTTCCATAATGCTATGTTTTCCTGGTTCATAATACCTAAGCGTATTTTCTCTCCCAGTGTATTTTCAGTGCAAACTAATAATACCGAGTTTCTTGTAGGGGGATTTCCTGGTGGCTTTGCTGGGATGCCAGGTGTTGGTGACATTCTCTCTGACCCAGAAGTTTTGGCTGCAATGCAGGTATAAGTCCAGACTAGTTTTCCAGAATCCACAGATTACTACACGGTATAAATGTGTTTTCTAACCTGGTCTATAAGTTAGAATTTGATTTGCAAGGTGTGATATTTTTTTGCAGTTTGTGCTTAAAGGGTCAGGCCAACCAAAACTGATATTTTACTGTTTGAAAAGTGGAGTTTAACGCTAAATCCTCTACCAATTTCTTTTTTTGAGATCACTATGCTGTAGTTCAGCACACCTGCTTGGGCCTTTATGAAGGGTTTCACTGTCTGTTGGATTATCCATTTATATTCAATTATGCAGCTGGAGTATCTTCTGCTTTCTCATTGGGCTGTATATAATTTTCATTACCTCTTTGGAACTGACGGTGATTTCTAACTAGAAGTGTATTTATCACACAAATGGCTAGTCAACATTACAAATATATATGTTCCTCCCCTATGTTTATTGGGGGACACCGCATCAGATCTTTGAGTATACGCCCTGCCTCTAGGTGGTTGGACACTAGTCAGATCAAAAGGCAAAGCTGCGCCTACTGGCTATATCCTCTGCACATGCCAAATAATGACCACTTTAGCTTAGTGTCTTTAGCAGGTAGACATCTTTATATCTGGGTCTGCTGGATCAAGACGTGGAAAATTTCTTCACAAGCCTTCATCATCATCTATTAACAGCGGCTGGTTGTGTCATATCTAACCCCCCAGATCTCATTTTAAACTTTGGTACCACTCTAGGGCCTCACCACTGTGATCATCCTAACCTGTGGGTGCTCACCTCTCCGGGTGCACCTACTGTAATTAACACTATGTAATGAGGCCACAAACCGCTGTTTCCAAAACATCAACTTTATAGTTCAAGTGTAACAGGGAATACTCCACCTAGCACCTTTCTGATGCAGTTCACCCCCTAATGGAGCCTAATCATAGAACCATTGTATGATTAAGTTCCACTGGGGAGCAAAAGGCGTAAGAAAAAGGCGCTGTAATATAAGAGAGACGTCACCAGCACAACAAATTCCTTAAAGAATCGTCAATCGTAGATTTATTTGAAACGGATGTCAAAAACACAAGCGCTTTTGGAGCCCTTCATCGCTGTAGGAGCAAAATCAGCTGGTCCCCTGAGCACTGGTGCCGACTTCCTGTTTTATAGTGACTCCTTTCTCAAGCAGAGTGCTATGCAGTCACCCTTGTGTGTGCTAGTAAGCTGTGTGTGTCTTCACAAACACACCGACACAGCAAGGCAAGACACTCCCCTTGCCCCCTCTCCTCCATTTTCCAAGCTAGCAGATGGATAGCTGCTGGAGTCTACTCTGTGCTTTGTGATCTTGTACTGGACAGGATGTTCAGGGAAGCTGAGCTGAGAAACTTCTAAGCAGCTGTTCAGAAACATGATTGTAAGGCCCCATTCACACTGAGCGATTTATCGCGCGGTAATTCCCGTGATATCGCGGCTATTTACCGTGCTATATCGCTCTCCAATGCATGGCAATGGGACTCTGTCTGTCACAGGCTGTGTGTCGCTACAGCAGGACCCTTTTTGGCGCGTATTTTGCCGCGATTCTAGCTTGCTCAATGCAAGCATTTGCGCGATATCGCGCAAAATGCAAATCGCGCAATTTGCTCAGTGTGAATGGGGCCTAAGTGTTTGGGCAAAATGCTTTGCTGGGCAATGTATATTTGTTTGATCTGGATTCATTATTGAACAAAAGTTTGAGAGTTTAATACTACTTTAAGGACCCAGTGCACAAAAAGCTAAAATATGTGCTAACATTTTTTTATTTTAATAGCCGATTCTGCTTTGTGACCAGTGTGTCCCTGGGTGTAGGGCTGCAATGGAATGGGCAAAAGTAATATGTTAGGGCCTGGCATATGAAAGCTTACTGACGCACCAAACAGTATATGCGTTTCCTTTCTGGATAGAGGATGAGTGATTCCTCATTGCTTTGCCTCTGTGGCCTTTAGTAGAGTTCTCTGGGTCAATTGCTGGTCTGTAACGGGTTACTTGTTCAACTTTTGTTTACAAGAGATATAAACAGTGGAGTTCTCTAAACATATATCTGATGGCATCCTGCCACAGTCCACAGGTTCATACCCAGTCAAGGCCTTGGTTGCACGAAGCACTCCATACTCTCTAAATTAGGCGTTTCTATGGAGGATCAAGCTGGAAGGAATTTCTACCATTCTGCTGGCCCAAGACTGACCAAGAAGGTTCTGCTACTGAGACATGACTTCTCTGGTTGCAGACCTCCTCTGGCCTCGGCCCTTCTGTGTCTCTGGGTCCAGTATTCCATTTTCCACTTCTCGCTTTTTGGCTTTAACAAAATGGTGCCTTTATCCAATAAGCTGTTTTTCGCCACAGGCACAAGGTGGTCTAACAGCCTCATCCTTCCTTCCTTTAAACCAAAGGTTGTATCGTCCTATCCTGGAGTGGATATTTTGCTGTTTTTTGTCCTTCTGATCCTAATGAGATTGTCCTGGATGTGCAGGCAGCCAGGATCTTCCTCTCTTCTGTAGTCTCCTCCCTTAAGACCAGCTCACTCTTTGTCTTCTCAAAGGGCTCCAACATCCTACAAGGCATAGTGGTATACCCAGAGGTCTGATGATCTATATCCTGTAAACTCTTGCAGAAAAGGAATTTACAGGAAATATAAAATCATTTTTTTTAGTGCTGTATTTAGTGGTTTGCCTGGAATTACAGTTTAATATATTTATCTGATGGCTGTGACCAACATAATGTGCCCTCCTTTGTCCCAATGCATGGCATCCTCTATAGTTTAAAAAAGGCATGTAAAAATGTGTTATTCTACAAATAAAGTATCCTTTTAAAAGCTAACCCTCTAATAACCACACACAGCATTACAGTCACAAATATACAGTGCTTATATAAATGAACATTCTCTGCCATTCACTGGGTTAAACATTCATTTACATTTGAACTTCAGACAGCAATTAAAGACACACATTAATGCAGCTCTGTAACCATTCATACATCATAAAATGTATTTTTGTAAATGCGGCAGTGTAAGTTCATGAATTTGGCTTGGCATTGCCCTCTCGCAGTCCCTGCACAGCTGTGCTCAGACTGAGAGAGGCAGAAGCACACATAGAACCAGTTGTGATGCAGTGCTCTTGTGCTAATTGAGAATCTGCTGATAGGCAGTGAAACCAGAGTGACAGTGGCAGGAAGATGAACTTATCAGTTTGCTGCTTCTCCTTTCACTTTCAAAGCACAGCCTGGGGAGGACAAGAGTTGTAAATGTTACTAAACTGCAGCAAAGAATAATAAGGTCTTTGTGGCAGAGCTGTGTATATCTTGGGGCCGGATAAACAAAAACAAATACCTTTATCGGGTAAAATAGCTTCCATATCTGTTTAGTTAGCTGTGTTTGTTAGGGTCCAGCTTTAAGATTGTTTCCACCATGTTACTGTATATGTACAGTTAGGGAATATCATTGAATCCAGGACAGCAAGTGTACATGGATTCAATATAGAGGACAGCAAATGTACACAGATTTAGTTTACTGAGCAAATGTACATGTGCTATTCTATAACCATGTATGCCACATTACATTAATAGCATATGCTTTTAATGTGTATTTCTTTATTCTGCTTAGGATCCTGAAGTCATGGCTGCATTTCAGGATGTAGCTCAAAATCCAGCTAACATATCAAAGTATAACACCAACCCAAAAGTGATGAATTTGATCAGCAAGCTATCCAGTAAATTTGGAGGCAGTGCATAGAGTGCAAGAGCATCTGGGACACAGCAGTGAAGAAAGAAGACCTCATGGACTTTTTATGTACACTTGGTGATTTCTTTCCATCTAATAATGCTTACGAAGTGGTTATAAAATGCTGTATTGCAGATACCAAGGGATATATAAGGTGTAACAGTTGGCACAATGTGTTTAAAAAAACAATAGCGTACCTGTATTTTTTTTAATTTCCTGTATGGGTTACTATAAGAATGTTATCTGTCAGCAATATTTGAGATGCAATAAAATATACCAATCTGCAAAATATACAGTAATGTTCATGGTTTGTGTACAAACTGCACTGAATTATTTACAGAAGCCTGCTGGTATGAGCACCCCATAATTTAGGTAAGTGGGTGTAGTTGGAGGGTGGAGGGCTGCAGAATGGCTCCATGTTGCATCCTAAATATGGGTGTAGCATGGAACATGGTATGAATGGTGGAGAATTTAGCATTTAATGCTATTGTCCCTTTCAATGGAACTGTACTAGCTCTTCTAGCATTTTTAATTGTCTCACTGGTTGGTTATCCAAAGAACAGGCAAAACATTCCTCTTCACTCTTATGCATTTTTACCACTTCAGGACCACTATACATACTTTGTATGTGTGTAAAATACATACAGGCAGTCCCCGGGTTACGGACGTCCGACTACTACGCCGGTACATTTAGGAGAACTGTGGCTGCAGCGACCTGTGTCCTTTCAAATCCGTGCCTGTGTTGGCGGAGGCAGCGGGGACACAGACCGCTGCATACCGCCGATGCCCCACGTCCCTCCGCTGATGTGCTGGCTTCCTCTTCAGCCGTTCCGTCAGCTTCCCCGGTCCGGACGATCCTATGGTCTCCTGGTCCTGCCGCGGCTCCTCTGCCCCGCCCCCCTGCCTACTCTTCATTGCAGGCTGGGAGCCATACCCAGCCTGCTATTGGATATTGTAAAATGCAATAGCAAGCTGGCTTTTGCACCCGACCACTGTCTGCTGTCAATCAGCATGGGGGGACCTGATAGAGAACTTTCTGCTTCAGGCCCCTCCTCTGCTTATTGACAGCAGGCAGTGGGCAGATGCAATAGCCAGCCTGCTATTGCAATTTGAAATATCAAATAGCAGGCTGGCTATGGCTCCCAGCATTAAAATCCCCCAAAAAAGTTTAAAAAGACAAAAAAAAGTAAAGAAAAAGTTAAATAAAAATTAAAAATGCAAACAAATTATAAAAAATAAAGTTTATAAAATAAAATAGAAAAAATCTTTTTTTTGCTGTGTCATTTTAAATAAAAAAAAATGTTTTAATTCTATTATCTTCTCAACAACAGGAACAGACAGCAAAAGAACCGTGACCCTTCCCTATGCTAAAAAAATTTGGCTGGAGTTGCACTTAAAAAATTTACCTGTTCCGACCTTGTATACAAATTCAACTTAAGTACAAACCTAAAGTCCCTATCTTGTATGTAACCCGGGGACCACCTGTATATATTTAAACCAGGGGTTTAGCTGAGCAGCCACTGAGCTCCAGTCCTCATTACACTCTTCTAGTCATCCTGCACAGCAGCTGGTAGCGGACAGTGCGATGGTCAAAATAGGACACAGCAGTGTCACTGCCCCTTCCTCTGCCTCCCCATCTATGTAGGCATAGATGGACCTTTGCCCATGTTTGTCTGCTTCTTGGCTCCACTGTACACCCTCACTTGATGGTCAGCAGACATGGCTGTCCATTTTTCTTTTATTTATTTTTTTGTATTTCATAGCCCCGAAGTAATGGTTACGTGCCCTCTCAGGCGGACATTTCCCACTTAATACCCTTCACTTTCACATGTTCCCCCTCCCCTGGGATTCCTCTTCTGGGCCTCTAATCCAAGAACTGATTGCTTCATCAGAGTTGGATGAAGATAGATGTCTGCATTATTGCTGCAGACTCCCCCAGTTTAGTGGTAGTTGCAGTTTTCGCCGTAGTTGTTTTTGGGTCTCTGGGCTTGTTATAGCTAGCTTAATGATCAAGGTGAGACGGGTGTGTTCTTGCCTCTGTGATCTATATTTTTGCTCTTTTTATTATCCTCATTATGTATGCTACTGGTCCATGATTTTCTTTTATTTGGTTTATGTCTAATGCTTGTAAGATTTTGTCCTGGAATACCAGGAGATTAACCCCTTAGTGACTGACGCCATTTTTTCCGTTTTTTGCATCCTTGTTATCCACATTTTAGGCCTGAAAATTACTTCAAACCCCCAAACATATATTTCAGAAAGGCAAGACTCTGTAGAATAAAATGGCGGCAGTTGCAAATTTTTATGTTGCACGATATAAGCGGAACTTATCAAACCCAAAAACAGCATGTATAGCGCGATCATTGTAAACAAAATTGGTTGACTTCTATACCGAGGCGATGTCGGTGCAGGGCTGTGGCGGTCGAGGCCTTCAAGACTCCTCGTAAGGGGGGACAAGATTCTGATTTGTCACCCTTCATGCAGAAGGTTAGTAATGGAACCAGTGCCTGCCTGTACCTGAGGAAGAGACATTTGTCATCGATTGGGACCCCGGACAAGAGGTTAATAGTGGACTGCACTGTTGTTCTAACTTCCCCTACAGCCCAGGAACTCCAACAAGAGCAACATCATGAAGTGTTCTCCCACTCCAGCCTACACCACCAAGATGGACCCCAAGGAGAAGGAGAATTTCAGGGCCTCTCCTATGAAGTCCAGCGTTGCCAGGAAGCTGGTCGTCTCCCCTCCACTGGAGGAGGAAATGGAAATCGATGCCCACGCCTTTCCACAGCTGAAGTCGCCCACCTCTGCCCAGAAGGCTGCCATGCCAACAAAGTCTTTCTATAAGAGAGGAGCTATGTATGTGAGCCCGCTGGAGAGAAGACTGATCAGTGAAACCAAGTCCCAAGGGTGGGACGGCCTCCTCGCCTCCAGATAGAAATACAACAAAGAGGCTAGAGAGGAAAGGTCCCTCAAAGATGACAAAAGCAAAAAAGCCATCAGGTCAGAAGAAGAGGGCTGCGAGTCGCGGTGCATCGACCCCCAAAACACAGAAGAAGGCTCCGGTAAAGGGGACCTCCTCCCAGACACCCCCCGCACCAGTCACCACAGAGGACCATGTCGCCAGTCCCCAGAAGAGCGCCATCTTGGGACTGAAAGTGAAACCTAGGCCCAAACTCACCATGGGAGCGGCTTTCTTTGCTACCAGTAAAAAGCCTCATTCGTCACGCAAACTCCCCACTCATGTCAAGATCCCGGCATCAGCAAAGCCAAAACCCTTCCAGCCAAACGTCACTCAGGGCACGGGATCTGGTCTGCTCGTGAACTCTGGTGGGAAGGAGAACAAGGACACTGGTCTGCAGAGAACGGCAAAAAAAAGGGGGGGGGGAGTTGGCTGTAATAGGCACACATGAACCGAGGGGGAGAAAGAGTTGCAGATCAGCGGTCAGCCCTAAAAGTCAGGCTGCTGTTGCATAGATCACTACAAAGTTTTAAAAACAGACCTGTAAGAGCAGGGGTGGGCGGCCTTGGCACTCCAGCTGTTGTGGAACTTCAAGTCCCATGAGGCGTTGCGAGACAGAGTCACGGGCATGACTCCCAGAGGCAGAAACATGGTGGGATTTGTGGTTTTGAGCAGCTGGAGGGCTGAGGTCGGGTGCACCTTAAAGTCACTACCTAGAATTGTTCACTTCATTGTCTTCCTCATCACGTTCAATCCTTCACTCTTCTACGTTGTATATATTTGTGTTGTGTTCACTTATTCACTTTGATTGTTTTCATCATTTTGTTGTTGAATGATGGTCAGCACACAAAGGGGTGTCTGTGAAGGTTCTCATTCATCCGGGGTCATGTTATATGTGTAAGAGTGGGTCAAAGCCACTGGGTTTGCTGTGTTTTTCCTGGGGACGTTTCGCTTGTCGTCCGACCGTCACTTCAGAGTGACTTTGACTTGTACAGGCCAAGTCGAGCACAGGTCGTTCATATTTGAGGGAGCTGGCTGGCGGGGCGTCTTCAGGGAGGGTGCAGCAAGTCTAGTTGATTTATCCTTACAGATCCGCACAGAGGGGTGCACAGCACATTGCCACATAGACTGACCAAGCCGTTTTATTTCCTCTATGCAAAACAATTGTGGGGTCAGGCCGATGTTTATCAGGAGTGTCGGTGAAGGGACCCGGACTACAGTTTAATTGCTGAAATAACGTTCTTTTGCTTTTAGAATTATGAAGCCAAAATAATACATGGGGTCACATGTCTGGAACTTAATCACAGGGGTGGCTGGGGCCGTAAATGTTCACAAAATGCAGCCCCTTCGCTTGGGGGAAATGAAAGATTTGGTAAAATGAACCTGGAGGAACGATGGGGTGAGTGGAATGATGGGCATCATTCTACCCCTTATACTGGTAATAATGAGCTCAATGGAAGTATCAGTACGTAGGAGTAGAAGCCTTCCCAAATATCAGTGCTGGAGTCTAAGGGATGTGCAGCAGTGAGCCGGACCTAAACTAAAGGTACATTCAAATAGAATAAAGCTTGTAATGCTTCCATGATAAAATGTCATGTAAACTGTAACGAGCCCCTGCTCAACTCTCTTTAGATCCCAGTGTTCTACATGTCTCTTAGATCCTGGCGTTCTGGATGCAAGGGCTGCGGGTCTCTTAGATCCCAGCGTTGTGGTCTTGTTTCCACCCTCCTACCTTGTAGCATATATAATAGTGGAGAGTTTTGGGAAGGGTAAGGAGAAAAGAAGGGGCGGAGACAGAGACGCAGTGCTTACATCCAGAATGGCCAGGGAGTATAGCGGGAGCTGCACTGATATCAGTAAACAGTGATTTGCAGGACATGGAATAATCCCTGTGTGATGAGAATTGGCTTCTGAGGTCCCCTATTGTTGAGCGGCTGTAAACATGTTAAGATAATTGTACCCGGAGTTGGGCTTTAGGCTGATGTTTTGGTTTCTAGCTGCAGATGACCAATTTTTCCTGTTGCATACACCCTCCTAAGTGGTTCTCCTCGGTCTCTCTGGTCCAGTGATGTCATTGTTGGGTACAATCACTGTCTGGCCACAGTTCTATCTCGTGTAGGGAGCACTGCGGGGATAACAAAATGCTGCAGAGTGCATTTGGTTTTACTAAAAATGCGACTTCTATGAACTAATACTTTAACATTTATTCAGGTTTAAGAAAATCACATTTTGTAAAATTTTGGTTTTATGACATTTCAAATACTGTGAAATAAATAAACCTGTTTTCTAAAAAAAAAATAAATGGTTGAACCACCAAAGAAAATTAGGACACCACACCCCTATATTGAAATACTAACAAAAGAAAAAACCATTGGGCTTTTAAGGTGTCATATCCGAATGCATGGGTTATATTAAATACAAAATATTCTTAACAAATTCATAAGACAATACATTTATTATAATATTTAATTTTTAAAGGGTTACATGATTATTAGAAATAGCCATAAAACCACTGTAAAAAACATATCCCAGAAAGCAGGTTCTTGACCCAAAGCGTAGCGCCCCCCCTGGATCACACATGCACATTGTATAGTCTTATCTATTTCAAAAAATGTTCCACTTTAAATAATATCCATATTTCATTTATAATGTTTCTCGTAAACTGATGCTTGAATGTGCAGTGGGTCCAGCCTTCGCCACAGGCTTCTTCAGGAAGTATGGGAGATCACTGATAGCAAGAATCTATTAAGCACACATACATCCATACATACATGTAACTAAATTACATAATAAATTATATACAAACAAAAAGTCCCATGCCAATACAATAGATGATATATCAAGTAAATACCATTTTGTCTGGTAAGTGGTGGTGGGTCAAACCACTAATCGGAGGAACAACACCTGCAAATCCGAGAGAGGCAAAGGACACACATGGACACCCGAAATGGAGGAATCGAACATCCCTCAGTATCCACCTAACAAAGATACAAATGTCTGTCATGCCCATAATTATAACACTATGTATCGGCTCTTATACTGCCATATAGAAACTACCCTATTAGTATCATAAACTTACATAAACATAATATTGTCCAACTCTCCGTACAAAATAAAATGAGATGCATAGCAACCCATACACATCAATAAGCACCCATAGGCTAAATCATGTGGAGTGGTATTGCTGACATAAAAAATAGAGGTAGAAAGTTTGATAAGTTAAATAAATAACTATACAAGTATCTAATTGGTAAGCCGAGGTGAGTCCATATTTCCCCCAGAGCGAGCCCCCCATTCTATGTCCCCCACTCTCCCTAATTGATGCACCGCCACACGCCGCTCAAACCGGCGGGTGACGTGCACTCCCAGGGTGGACCAGGAGGTGTGCACATGCACCATTTAAGGCGCATTTAAATGCATGCGGGATGACGGGGCTGTGTCTTGCTTGTCAGGGTGCCGCCCCATTAGACGGCCAGCTGAAGTGGGGGGGACCCGTCTCTGGCGGGAACACTTCCATTTAAATGCGTTGATAGATGATGATGACTTAAATCGTTATTTATCTCAGTTAACCCTTCCATGTTGATCCTCTCAGGCCAGGAACAATCTGAGGCTCCATTTGCTCTGCAGGAGATTAGTAAAGTTGTAGTCCCTCCCAAAGAAATCCCTAGGGGTGGATGGCTTTATGGCAGAGTGGTACAAGGTATTTGGTGAGCCCTTGTGTTCCCATCTCCTGGCTATGTTTGAAGAAGCCTTTGTTTTAAAGGCCCTTCCACCCACTATGAGGGAGGCTATGATTGTGTTGCTTCTGAAGCCAGGAAAAGATCTGACCAAGTGTGACTCCTACTGCCTGATTTCCCTTATTAATGTTGATGTGAAAATTCTCACCCAAATTCTAGTGTTGCAAATCAGTAAACACATATCTTCCCCAGTTGCTAGTGATCAGGCGGGGTTCATGCCAGAGCACTCTGCTACAATGAATATCTGTAGGCTTTTACCTATTTGCAATTCCCTCACTCCCACATGGAAAGTAGGGCTATTGTTTCCTTTGATACCTATAAAGCCTTTGACAGTGTGGAATGGCCATACTTTTGTGTGTTCTCCAGGTGTTTGGTTCTGGTCCTCACTTGATATATTGGGTTCGAATTTTGTACACCTCCCCAGTGGCGAGAGTTAAGGTAAATACGATCTCCCCACCCTTTAATGTCTCTAGGGACACTCAACAAGGATGTCCATTATCCTTTGTTCTGTAGGCTTTGGAAATGGAACCACTGGCTGCCCTGATCAAGTCTTCCCTGAATATAAAATGTCTGCATTCTGTGGGAGGGAATATTTCTCTATGCAGATAATACTTCGAAGAATTTGGGTTTTAGTGTAAACTGGAATTCGACCCTCCTTTTTCCTCTGGATTCCTCCTCATCCCATTTGAAAATTGAGTTTAAATACCTGGGGATTCAGATACAACTCCCAATCACTAATTATGTATCTAATGACCTCTTCTTGGTGATTAATACCCTCCAAATTAAAACTAAACAATAGATGGATTTGCCACTGGAGCTTATGGGTTGAGTTACCATTAAGATGATTCTCCTCTCAGAACTGTATCTCCATGTCAGATCCTGAAGAGATACTTTAGAAAGATTGACTCCATCTGTTTGACCTTCCTGTGTCAGCATTGTATCCTAGACTTGCACTTGAAATGTAACAACTTCCTCCAATGAAGGCAGGCATGGCCTTTTTTTTTGTACTACCTGGTTACAATGCATGACTGGCTGGTCCCTAGTGTAAACAATGCCCGTGTGGCCACTGAAGCTGCCATAGTTTAAAAAAAATTGCGTATTCTTCGTATTGTGCTCAGGGCGTATTATAATGAGGATTGTTCTACCTCCCCCATTCCCATTTTGGGAGTTTTCTTCACTTCCTA
The DNA here is from genome assembly GCF_000935625.1 of Nanorana parkeri. Taxonomy (NCBI): domain Eukaryota; kingdom Metazoa; phylum Chordata; class Amphibia; order Anura; family Dicroglossidae; genus Nanorana; species Nanorana parkeri. The sequence continues at coordinate 134,966 of NW_017306979.1, read as the reverse complement.
CCCTTGGGTTCTCTGTGGGTATCAGGTCTACTCAGGATTTATTCTTGATCTAAATGACAACAAATCTCCAGGACCTGATTACATCCACGGGTACTCTAGGAACAGTGGTGTGCCTATGACTTGGCTAAGTTCCTTATCTTTATGGACATTTTACAGAAGCTTCTGCTTTTAGAAACTGTATAATTGTTTGGGTTTTTAGCAAATACAAAATAATTTTTTTTTCATTTTGGGGGGGGGCGGGGGGAGAGAGAAGTGTATTGGGCTACATTCATACCTTTATTTTAGGTGCAATTAGGGATTTCTGCGTCAGGAATTTGCGTTTTCCTGCAGCAGAAATCACTAAATTGGCATTTACAAGTGGCAGGTGTCACCTAAGTTAATGATCAGGTGATAGCAGTTGCATGTAAACGCCTGCACACCGCATGTAATGATACGTGATATGTTTACATTCGGTTAGGAATCAATCACTCTCCCTGGACGCAAAGATCGTGCATCCAGGGAGAGTGTTTTCTAAACACATGTAATCATATCACGTATCATTACATGTGGTGTGCAGGCGTTTACATGGAGCTGCTGTCACTTATTATTAACTGTAATGGGTATAGCTACCATGTGTAAACACCAGATTAGGGATTTCTGGTGCAGGAATCCCTAATACCTACAGATATGAATAGGGCCTTATCGTGTGTGTGTATATTGGTGTCTGTAGTACCATACCGGATACAGTTAAATTTTATTTTAAAGTATGAAATTTGGCAAGCGGCCCACATGAGAGAAGAAAATTTGTCGAGTGGCCCCAGAGACAGAAGAGGTGGGGGGCGAAGATGGAGGAGGCAGGGGGCAGAGACACCGACGGAGGAGGTGGGAGGCATCACCTGAGCTCCAGTCGGGCGGCGAAGATGACAAGGAGGCCGTGTCGGGTGCTGAGGATGAGGAGGCCGTGTTCCAAAGAGGTCAGGCCATGAAAGGTAAGAGGACTGTTCTGTCAGAGCCCAGCATAGATTCTGCACAGCCCACCAGAGTCTCAGGTGTGCTGTGCAATACCCTTTGGTTGGCTCTGCAGTGTGTACACACTGCTAATGCACTGGAGGCCATAGATTTACATTTATCTCCTGCTTAATAGTAAAGCCCACCCCCTGCGCGCACTCACTGTGCGGAAGAGCAGCGACGAGTCATCGCTGGTCCGGTGGGAGGAGCTCCAGGTGGGGTCCTAATTTAGCTGGCCCAGAGGTTCCGGCCAGCTAAATTAAGATCTCACCTGGAGCTCCTCCCACCGGAGCAGCGCTGACTCGCTGCTGCTCTCCGGCACTGAAGGACAGCGCTGAGCTGAAGAGGAGCATCACGTCACTGCTGATCCGGTGGGCGGCGCTCCGAGTGGGGTCCTCTGGGCAGTTGTCAGCCACCTAAATTAAGACCCCACCTGGAGCGCCGCCCAACGGCGCAGCAGTGACGCGACGCCTGGCGAGGCAAGAAAAAAAAATACCATAGCGCAAGCTTTGGCGCTATGTATCGGGGCATTTTGACAAGTACTTGTCAAAATGCCATGTATGGGTCCCGATACAGATGCTAGTACCGGTATTGGGACATCCCTACTTACAACCATCGCACGACTTTCATTGTGCGATGGTTGTAAGGTGATTAAAAGTTTGTACGACCAGCCCATCTTGGACAGGCAGATCGTACTTACGTTCATTGCAAGTCCTCCCCGCTGTGGGGAGGGCTTACAGATGACTGCAATGGTGAGCGGGCAGTGCTGCTGTACGGTCGCACGATTTTCGTATTACGAGCACACACCTCGGGCCGTGCGGCTTTCGTCTTGCGATCGCATTACCAACACGCCGAAAATCGTATGATTTTCGGCGGGTTTTCTAGAGTGCTCGTAATACGAAAATCGTGCGACCGTACAGTAAATGCAGTCACACGCTGCCCATACATCTTACAATTATCGTACGATCGCGGGGTCACCTGCGATTATCGTACGATAATCAGGTGTATGGGCAGCTTAAACGTCCTTTTAGAAGCAATTGAACCTTTTGGCTGGGTTCACACCATTTTCCGGACCAGATCTGGAACATAGTGCATTGCATTTTTGCTGCGATTGGATTTTTTTTTTAGCTTAAAATGGTCTTACAGATGCGTTCCAGTGCGTTTTTGATGTGTTCCAGTGCATTCCAGACCAGACAAAATAGGACGAGCAGTATACTTCTGGTTTGGTCTGGAACGTACTGCGCTGGTGGGAACAGAGGCCAGAAATAGCATAGGGATACATTGGGATGCATTTTGGGTCCGGAAACAGTCTGGTCTGGAGGTAATCTGGATGTGGTCTGAATGGGTCATTAGGGAGTATTTCACCAAACATTAAATTCCTATTGCAAGGGATGAAGGCGTTCTGAACAGCAATTCTATAAAACGCCTCCAGGTCACCATATTGCATTGATTTTTTTTTACAGTTTTAGAAAATGACAGCTGCAGCTTTTAATATTATAAATCCACTACGTATGCACCAAATGTCTTTCCAAACCCAGATATTACCTTGTAAATGTAGCAGTGACATTATTACTTTGCTGAACATAGCCTGTGCAGAGAGCAGAGCTATGGGGGCCCCTGCAGGCCCACGCATTCCAAGCTGACTGCAGAAAACTTCAGGAGGGGAGAGCAACAGTGCCTGGTCTTTATTACAGAAAACTCCTACACAGAGGCAAAGTTTGACACTACAATAATGCACAGATCTGGAAGAAATAAACAATGCACACCAACATACAAGTAAGAATACATATGCATATTGTATTTAAACAATATTTGCCTATTCGGGATTTTAGCTTTAAACAATTTCTAGATAGCATTGAAACTCCTAGGAGATGAGAGACTTTTGACATTGACCCTAAAACCACATATGGCTGTATGCACAAATAAATGAATTAAAAAAATTAAATGGTCTTTACTGGGCTACCTTAAATGGAACAGACAGCAACAGCAATACCCTAGACCAGCCATACCCTACACCAGCCTTTCTCAACCTTTTAACACAGAGGAACCCTTGGACTAATTTTCAGGGGTCAAAGAACCCCTGCTAATTATGTATTATGTATACGGCTCACGGGAAATTAGCATTAAGGGCCGCTTCATACCACAAAGTCTGCGCTCCAGAGCCTCTGGAACACACTGGAACGCAAACCAGCTGACTCCCTGCATTCAGGGCGGTGCATTGAAGTCAATAGCACCGCAGCCCCACCGCCTCCCCCCCTGGGTGATCGCCCACACCAGAACGCGTGGCACATTAGCGATCTGCAAAAATGCTACAAGCACTATTTTTGCAGATCGCACTGGACCGGGACAAAGGCACTAATTGTGTCACGCGTTCAGGTGCAGGCAGGGGTGTGTGACTGCGGTGCCATTGATTTCAATGCACCGTCACGCCCCCTCCCGCCCATGAACACAGGGAGCCAGTCGGCTTGCGTTCTAGAGGCAGAATGCTCCGGAACGCAGACTTTGTGGTGTGAACCAGCCCTAACAGTATTGGTATAAGAATACCTCCTTATTGTATTTGACACGCAGGGCTGCTTCATATGGCAAAGTATTTTCAGTAATATGGAGGGGGAAAAAAAGACCGAAATAAGGAGATTGTAGTGTCCTCTTTTCACATTGATAGTCAGTGAGAAAAGGCCCCCATAGGTGGTCAGGGTAGTGCCACCCTCAGGCATCATTCACACTGGCATTCCTGGATTCTGTTTTTCTAAATGCAGGACAAGTCATCTGAGAGGCATCAACAACTTTTATGCTTCCCAGATCACTTTTTTCGTGGTGTACCTGCCTAAAGCCACATTTACATGTGTTTACATGCATTTGGCTGCTGTTAAAAGTTTCTAATCAGATCCTGCACACAGAATGGAGAATTGGAGAATGCGTTCCTTACAAATAGCTGAGATTAAAGGTGTCAGTGGTAACTTGTCTGAGAGGTAGAAATTGCTCTATGGTGGAACACTGGGGTTCCAAGGAACCTGGTTGAGAAAGGCTGCCCTATACTATCTACTTGATGATTTTATCAGTATGTTAAATTCAGATATGCAGCTATGGCTCAGCATGGGTTAAAAGGAGTATAACTGAATACTACTATAGAGTGTTTATTGTTGTCAACAGAACACAATAAATTAGTAAAGTCTACTCTACACTATTATAGGCCAACAAACTAACATTGATAAAGTATGAAATAAATGGCAGCAGGATATTCCCTGTCTTAGGGCTTGTTCACACAATGTCCGGATCATGTCCAGACCAGAACAGTTTTTTCCTGGACCAAAAAACCATCCCAATAAATTCCTATGGTATTTCTGGGCTCTGTTCACACCAGTGCAGTCCGTTCCAGTCCAGACAAAAAAAATACTGCTCGTCTAATTTTCTCTGGTCTGGAATGCACTCTCAGAAATGCATGCAAATGCACTGGAACGCACTGGACTGCACCCGAAAGCCCATTTGAAGCTATAAAAAAAACCCTGCGCTGGAACGTGGTAAAATCGCTGCAAAAATGCACTGCACTGCGTTTGCAGATTTGGTCCAGACATGCTGTGAACATAGCCTAAAGGAGAAATAATGGAAGGAAGTTCTCAAGTACTACCTGTCTACAATAGTGTCATTCAGATATGAATTAATACAAGTTAGATACTTTCACCATACATATTATACGGTTACTATACTACAAAAAGCGCAAAGTATACTCAGTGATTTATGCTTCAAGTGCAGACTGGAGGTAGGAAATTTCCAGCACATGACATAGGGAAGCCCTAAAATTAGGCTCTTGGTTACAGATTTCAAAATGTATCTCTACCCTGTTTGATATACTTTATATGTGTAATAGCACAATTTACCCTCAAGGTGTGTTCTCACATTATCCAGTAGCAATGTACTTAAAGGAGAACTATGAGGCAAGTGATTTCCACTCATTCTCATAGTTAGAGCCGACCTGTGACCCATACCAGTGCTCGCTCACTTCCCAGTCATCTCCCTGCAGTGATCAGTGACTGTCAGTCACCGCTCCCCGCAGGGATTCCCCCCTACCCTCTCCGATCCTCCAGCGCTGACTGGAGGAACGAATGGGGGAGGGGCTGGCACAGCGGGCTCTGCCTCTCAGAGCCAGCTGTCACTTACGCAGCTGGGTGGATCTCTACAGTATTGTCGGGATCCGTCCCAGGTGTGGCAGTCTCAGTATATCGCGGGCAATAGCTTGCTATATACTGAGCTTTGGGTCATGGGAGGAGGTTAGTATATGTCCTCCCGTGACCCTAAGGAGAACTATGAGGAAAAACACTTACCCCATAGTTCTCTTTTAAGACAACAGCACATTGTCACCTCTATTACCCACAAATTAATAGCTATGCATTGTAAATGCTCAAATTTCATGACTGGATTGAACTGGTAAGAAAGAAAAAAAATCTTCAACATATGGTGACACTGGGTAGACCAAAAAGACCACTGTATATAAAAGGACCGGCCCACCTCACAGAACTCAAATGTTAATAGTAAAATAGATAGGGTGGAGCCATTTGAATATTGAACTCCCATGAGAAATGTATACATTGGGGTTATACCTCTGATGAAAAAATAAACAGCAACCTAAAAAAGAACAGTAGGGTCTATGTTTAATGTTTACCATAAAAATATATGGTGTTCTGGTGGACATGTCCCCAGGTGTCCCGCCTTTGGAATAGTGTATATGGCCTAATTTGTTCTCTTTTCCAAGTTTCCTTGCGAAGGGAACCGTGTGAGACATTGTTGCTGCAGCCAATTCCACAATCGACACGTTTTCAAAGACTCCTAGTATCCCACATCTTTGTCGCCACCAAAATGACTATCGCCAGAGCGTGGAAAACTCCGTCCCTGAGTTTCGGGGAGGTCAAAAATTGCCTTGACGATATTTTGGTGAATGAAAAACAGACGGCGATACTGTCTGACACACATGATCGCTTCCTACCGATTTGGCAGCCCTGGATCTATTATTCCAGACCACCATCTTTCAACTCACAGCTGCTATCCATCTAGAACCCTTGTATTTCCCCCCGTCCCTCTTCATGCCCGTCTCCTCCTATATTGCGCTTTCTCCTACCCGACCTTCCTCTTGTTCCTTCCCACCCCCTCCCTTCTCCCTCTCTGTACCTTCTGTTGCACTCATTGTCCCTCCTCTTTCCCTTTTCCCCCAAACGTCCCTGCCGATTGACATGCTCCTTCCCCTCTGGACCCCATGCCATGTTGCACGATGTTGATAGATCTATGGGCCTCCCTTTCTAGAGGATCAGAATGCTGAATTGAAATGTTTCTTCTATTGTGATCCTTTCTCCTCGTCTACTTATGTTTGCCCATTAGGTCTATACAGTACTGTTCTTATTATGACATTTTTCAGGATCCTTCATACCATATTTGTTGGTTACCCACAGTACTTTGTTGTGCTCTGCACAGCACTAAGAATGTGTGCTTTCTGTATTATTACTCGCCACATGGCATGCAAGCAATTAATTTTGTTATCTTTGTATTTTGCATACAAAAAAAAAAACAAAAAACAATAAAATCTTTGTGAAAGAAAAATATATGGTGTAAATACATGAGTTGATGCAAAAATAAAAGCAGTTTTGTACAGACATGTTCAATAAACTTACATGCAGTTTGCAGTGTGGCTATTTCTGTTTCTTTCCAATTATGCAGTTTTTATAATATGTTAGAAATACTGAGTGAGCCCGCCGCATATAATTACTGTATAGAGGTTAGGTTGTTAAAGAGGGCGGCGGCATTTCAAGATGCTAATGGACTACTGAGATTGTTATACCTAATGATCTTACAACCTAACCTTGATATGTTGCCTTAATAATACACTGCCAGAATGAAAGCACACACAACTACATTTTAACTTTACATATGCTTTTACAATGCACCAACAAAATTAATAGTTGGAAGAACAAAGTATATATCTACCTCTCCCCCCCTTCCCCACCCCACCACAATTCTCTACTACTTTAGTACAGGAGTATGTCGAAAAGACTTAAAAGTATTTCCTAAGCGATGCAGCTTCTCTTTCCATGTCGTCTTCTGTTCTCCATTTGTCTGGAGAGTCCTGTCCTTCCTTGTCATGTTCTTGCAAAATTTCATATACTTTATCATTTCTTTCAAAGTCTCCAGGTCTCCTGGGTAGAATGTGCACATGAACATGACTGACAGTCTGTCCAGCATCTGGGCCATCCTGGATTGAAATGGTTAAAGAAGTGCCACCAAAGTGGGTCTCCACGACATTCGAAACTCTTTGTACAGTGGTAAAAAGGTCACTAACTTCTTCAGGCCACAGATCCCTAAAACGTTTTGCAGGTCGCAGTGGACAAACCAACACATGTCCAGGTACCACTGGTTTTCTATTCACAAAGGCAAAGGATAATTCGGTCTTCAAGAAGGTAACTGATGGCTTAATGAGATGTTTACCAAACCCGAAGGACATGGCGGATAATTGTCTTTCTACGTTTCAAACGTATCCACTTGATGACGAAGACGTGATGCAGAAGTCCAGCTGATGTTTCCAGATAGAAAATTAAATTATAGTAATTTAAAATCTGCAAAGCAAACAGTTATTCATAGATATCTTTGAATCTCAAAAACACAGTACTTTTGGATTAATAACTCACTGATTGGTGCACTTTTTTGATTAAAAGTGCACCAATCAGTGAGTTATTAATCCTACACATTGTACTGCATGGTTTCTTAAGTCAGGAATTCGACTATGGAAAACCTCATCTGACATTTTCCATACTTATCACAGCCATAATTTCTGAAACATTCTTTTTGTCTCTGTATCCTTGATCAACAATTACATTCACATTACCAAGGCAGGTATGACTCTGATTGCTGAAGATGAAAAAAACTATTTAGTACTGATATCCAAGTCTTTTTTTCATCAGGCATTGTGTATGCGAGAGAAGCAAGGAAGTGTATGTGAACAGTCATCCTGCAACGTTTTCCCAATGTTACTAACAAAACAAAGTGGCAGTAATGGTGCAATACAGCAATTCCGGGATTATTTTTATTTTTTTAAAATACTGGGCAGCCTGATTTCTCTGCATGTATTCCAAGGCTTAGTTTTTTTATTTTGTCTGTAGCTTTAAAGCAGGGCCAAGTTTAAAAATCATACTTTGTTATTTCATCAGTTTTAACTAAATTGGTGCATTAAGAAACTATCCTTTTTTCAAAGAACAAGAATTTCATGGTTCCCTCCACTGGTCACTTGACCAATGCAAAGCTCTTCTTTGTATTGTTTCTGTCAAAAAGACTTGGGAACTGACACTCAGGGGTTGATTTACTAACCTTATAAACACGCCACGAACAAGTATACACCTCTGTAGTGTGTTCCCTCCCAGCATGATCTATTGGTGGAATCTAAACACCTTTGTAGTGTGTACACACCCAGCAGGTGTGTTGTGCAAAGCCCTGCATGAATTGCAAGGTGATGTTGTGTAAATTAGCTCTACGTTGTGCTGCTTGCGTTGATGAATGCAGGAATGTAAATGCATGAGCTAACCATTTTTGTATAAACTGTGAAGCAGCATTATATATGCATCATGTGCATTATTTTTCCATATATGGCATTAGTGGAAATATGCTTTTAGAGACTTTTTAGTTGATAAATACGTTTTGCTGTGTAGAAATCACACGCACCTAGTGCGTGCGTGTGTTTAGGTTAGTAAATCACCCCCTCAGACATCTGGTCAATCAGTGTGTCTCTGTCCTACCAATGATTCTTTCTATTGACCTCTCTATGACCAAAGCCTTGGGCAGAGTCCTATTTTCAAGTATATATAGGGTCCCATAGTACGGGGAGGATTCGGTCAACGTCCGTTCACCAATCTCCCCAGCTTTCCGATGACACCCGGCAAGCCGGTCCTGGGCCTGTAGGAGGGGCACCGGAGCCCTGGAAACATGGCTGGGATGTCAGGCGGGGTCCCGGTTATCAGATCGTAGAAGCGATCTAGCAGCCTTATCCTGTCATGGGTCATGAAGGGGTGAACTATTATTTCTATTTTTTTTAATTTGTATTAAATTATTTTCCAGCTTACTTTATTGCTATCACAAAGGAGAAAACAAGCCCCTGTGTCATAGCATTTGGAGGTGACAGATTCTCTTTATTGAACCTGTCACCTCCAATACAGGAGTTCTAGCACAGCAGTGTGCTGGAACTCCTCTGACGGCTGAGAGCTCAGCCTCTTTACACGAGAGATGAAGAAGAGAGGTTCACCGGCCGGCAGGGAGAGAGTTAAGTGACAAGGGGGGCGGGAAGTCGGCGGGGGAGGACAGATGTGCAGGCTGCATACAAGTGATCTGGGCGATATAACTTGTGCACAGACGAACAGCTTACCTGCTGTACATTTAGCCCCGCTTGCCCAAAGTAGGGCTAAATGTAAAAAACACAACTACCCCTACATGTTCCAGGCGTTGGGAGATTACACACCACTGCCGCCCCGAGGCCGGGCCTAGGTGGCCCTATGAGAAATCTGGCCCTGCCTATACTACTTAACCAGTTATGGACAATAAGAATGCAAAACATGCCAAACATGCTAAAAAGAAATAATCAAAATACTTTCAGTGTGTGTAGTACATCCAACACCTCCTCCTCCCCCGCAGGTCTCCAGCCGCATTTAATGGCTATTCCCGGCTGTCATTTTGCAAGTTAATGAAAAAAGAAAAAAAAACTGTGTTCCTATTTAACTCTTTAGGTTAATCAGCCCCAATTAACTCCTTCCTTCTCTTCTTTACTTAGCTATTATTCACCAAACTTTTTTTTCCATTTTCATTTGCTTGTTTCTTAATTTTTTTTTTTATTTGTGAATAAAAAAAATTGAATTGGTAATAAAGCCTTTATTTTTATTTTTTTAATTACCTTTGTTATGCTTTGTAAAAACAAAATTTGGTGTCATTTTATACAGGAGAATAATGTTTTAAAACTAACTCTGGACAAACAACAAAAAAAGGCAATTTTTTCATTTTGTTACATTTGTCTATTGATATAAAATTATCTAATTGAAGTTAAATTTATTTTGTTCAAGACAATATTGCCAAGGGAAAGCCTTGTGTTCACTGAAAACAGGGGGGCCCTGGAGCTTTTAGCCATATGCACAGCATATTAGAACATTATGGCAGACTTACCTGCCAAACTGATCCACTCCAGTGCTGCGCTCCAGCACTTGCCACCCCCGCAATCTTTGACCAAGTTTTGAGTCTTCAACCGCTTGATTAGCCAATCCCTCATGACATAACTAGTTCACCTGCCCCTTTCTTTTCTGCCCATCCATTTACGAAACATAATCACTAGAGTCACAAAATCACAGAATCACTAGAATCACCTATTTGACTTGTGGTGTTGGAATTTTTTTTTTCCTGGGAGTTCTGTTTTAAAGCAGAGCTATTTTTTTTTTATGCAAACACTCTAAAATTGTTAAACAATAGTGCTTCTATGCACACTTGCAAAACTGTGTCTTGTCCCTTATCTAGAAGGTGCCCCAGCTATTGTGCAAAATTGTAGAAATGTCACCAGCACACCAGTCCTTTTAAGATAGCAAAAGCTTCATTTATTGAAGTTTTTTGTCATATGGCCAAACAGGCGCTTTCGGGACCGCACAGGGTCCCTTCCTCAGGGAAAGCGCTTGTTTGGTCATATGACAAAAAACTTCAATAAATGAAGCTTTTGCTATCTTAAAAGGTTTGGTGTGCTGTTGACATTTCTACAATTTTGCTGACATTCGCGGCGCCATCCGCAGTCACTGCGAGCACCCCCCACTACAAGGGACATATCGGTAAGGAGTGCGACAGGGATAGTACTTACCAGCTGTTGTGCAGGCACAGTGCAGGACCTGCGATTGTGAACAGCCCAGAGGTCATAGGCTTTCCACACCTCCTTCAAAGTATGTCATTATACTCCTATATTTGCATAAGGGGCAGTGAACATCACTTCACAGAACAGTGCGGCTTTTCCTGGTCCTGTCCTGTGTCCCCCCTTATTTGATCGTTGAATTTTTAAAACAAGTAGCTGATAATAGAGCAGGAGAGAGAGAGGATAAAGGTGCCCATACACTGCTCGATTCTCGTACGAGAATCAGGCGAAATCCCGCGATCGTACGAGAATCGAGCAGTGTGAACTAAGACGTGCAACCGTTTCTACTGTACGGTCGCACGTCTTTTGTCGAGCCAACATGTTCGAAAACCTGCCGAGAATCGTACGATTCTCGGCGGGTTTCTAGCCTGCTCGTCCGATAGCTGCGGAACGGGCCGGTGTGCGCATGCAGAACTGCCCGTTCTGCATTGCCGTCATCAGAAGCCCGCCCCTCAGCAGGGCGGGCTTTCGATGATCGCAAGTACGATCTGCCCGTCCAAGGTGGGCAGATCGTACGGGCTTTCAAGAAGCATACGACGATCGCAAGACAAAAGTCTTGCGATGGTCGTAAGGTGTATGGGCACCTTTAGGGTGGGATAGACCTGCCCTTTTACAGGTCTGGTTCCTGGAAGATAGTTCCTACACAGAACCTCCAGTAAGAGAATGATTACATCACTTGCCTCAGGTGGTAGTACCTCGTCATCACCTCCCACTAATGCTGAGAATAAGACTTGGCAAGATTACATATGAATAACATGAAATATGGATAATGCAGAAGGTAACAGATGTGCAAGTATGCATGCAAGCACATGTTTTGCTTTAATCAAAAGTATTGGTCATCACTTACAGTACACCTGTACGTGGAAATCTTAAACAATTCTGGATTTGACATTTTGGGAGATCTACTGTATAGGATGAAATCACTGAAGAATACGGCTCTTGGTGGAATTTTAATATCATGTCATATACTGAAATACTTTCATTCTTAAAAATTTGAATATTTTATATATTTTTAACTTAGAAATGATAATCAGGGGCAGCTCGCATATTTCTGTCTTCTCAGATTTAGAACGATGATTGGTTATCTGTATTTACCTCTTCTTGCTGCAGTAATCGCAGCTTGTGGTCATGTGATGCAGGTGAAGAGTCTCCACAGTGACTGAAATGGCACTAGATCATTATAATAAGACAACTTCCAAAGATTCTTCTTGTTGCTTCAAATGCAATGTGGATACTGGTTGTTTTATTTGATATGATCTGGATCTGTGAGAAATAGAGTAACGTCAATACACAGCCATTAAAAGAACATCTGTATTTAGCAGTACAAGAAATATGTAACTTTTTAATTGAGACTCGGGGCTCAATTCACTAAGAATTAAATACAGCATGAAGTTTTGAGGTAAAATAACTCATGCATTATTTAACTCTGAAATATACAAGTCACTAAAATCTATAAGGTAATTACCAAATTAGATATTTCTGCAAAAAAGGCATGTAACAACATTAAACACCAGCCAAGGGGTAAATCTGCTTATTATTTGGTCCCATTCCTGCCTTCAGGATGGTGGTTCTGAACACTTGTAAACTGCTACAAGCTGTTATGCTGCAAATACCAACCACCTCAGCCATGTGCTAATTACTGCATACTTTTTTTTTTGGTGAATTGGCTTTAATGGTTTTCATGCAATATTTATCTTACATGATCACATTAGCGCATCTGATAATATTAATGAATTGAGCCCACAGACAGCTAAGATTTTATCACCTTCTGAACAGTCTCTAGGATCTAGAAAATCATTGGTGCATAAAGTGATATAAAAGTAAAAAGGTTTTTAAGATATTTTAAATGCTGATTGATTCACTTGCAATGGACGCTGCTCCATGATGTTTACAAGTTTTTGTTTCGTGCAGAATGAGCTGGTCCTGATATGCTGTTTTAGGATGGCTCCTTTTCCTTGCAGGGTCCTATGGAGACACTCTTGCGTGTGCTAGTAAGTAAGCCATTCTACTCCTCCTAGGTCCTCTCTCCTTCCTTCTCGCTTCTCCAAGCTAGTAGTTGGACAGCTGCTGGTGATCTTGTACTAGACAGGAAGTTCAGGGAAGCCTTCAAGGAAACTTGTACTTGTGAAAATGCCCCGATACATAGCGCCGATGTTTGCACATCGGTGTTGAATTCGTATCGGCCGACATCCGGGACATGTAGTTCCGGGCCAGCAAGAGCGGGGGGCGGGGAGCAGTGACAGAGCGGGGGGCGTGGAGTGGCGACAGAGCTGGACGGTGGAGCTGTGAAAATAATGGCACTGCCAGCGCGATCGACGGTGGTGTGCGGTCCATGACCGCCCAGTCCTCGTGCACGAAACCGAGAGGATGGCTGGGCGGTCATGGAATCGCACACCACTGCCAATCGCACTGGCAGTGCCATTATTTTCTAAGGGCACTCCATTCGCGCCAATCAGGTCGCACGGTTTCCCGCCGCAATACCACCTGGGCGGTCCCACACTATCGCGGCTGAAAACATGAATAGGTTAAATGATCCCTATGGCAGATGCATGATTGGATATGTAGTTTCACTACAGCTGTGTGAAAGCAAATAAATATAAATGTTTTATTGTTCTAAAACAGTTTTAAATTAAAAGTTCTTCATAATCATAAAGAAATTGGCCTAAAATCATTAGTTTGTATTGTTTTTTTAATGTCACCTGTCCCTTTAACAAAAAATATTGGTAAATGGTATCGGCAAGTACATGAGGGGAAGTACTTGTACTTGGTCTTGAAAAACTGGTATCGGGACATAGGGAGGGAGGAAGAGAGAAATTTCCATGCCTGTGCGTCTGTGGAGACAGCTTGCTAGCACACACAGAGGATGCTGCAAGCTAAAGGAGCCACCCTAAAACTGAATATCATGGGCAGTGCTCAGGGGACCAGCTGATTCTGCAGGAAGCTAAAAAACTTAACAACAAGGAGCAGCATCCATTGTAAGTGATTAAGTTAGCATTTCAAAAAAGGGGGAGGATCCATTTTTTACAGTGGAGGGAGCTATATCATGTGCGGATTGGCTAAACAAAGTTAAAATGATTGGTCAGAGCCGAATGACGGTCCCAAGGCAGCTCACATTGGCTGCCGAGTTACATTCAGGGCATGGGAAAATGGAGGATGACAGGCTCTAAAGAAGGTGGCGTGCCCCGAAAATGCATTCAGCCAGTGGAGGCTTAGATGAATGAGTAACCAGCGTGTCTCTGCTGGTCTCATCTCACCCTCCAACAGCCTTGCAGATAGAGTCATGCAGTGAGAAAAGCCACGCCCCTTTCCTCAGAACCTAAGGTTCTGAGGATGGGGGCGTGGCCCCGGAAACATGAGGTAAGTGCAGGGGGGGAGAAGGTTGCACACTGTTTATCGCCGATTTCACATGTAAACGAAAAATCGTCTGCCTCACTCTACATTCAGTCCTGCTTGTACAAAGCAGGACTGAATGCAGAGAGGGCAACTTCCCCACAAGGACACCGCTGCCGCCCCTCTGCGCCCTGCCGCCGGGCCTCGGTGGTCTTATAGGGAATCCGGGCCTGATTGTGCTGTCCACCATTTGTGCAGCTCTTTCATGCTGCTCTTGCTTTTTGCCAGACTGAGGATCACCCTTTGATTTGAAGACTCAATGTTACCTACTCTTTTGTGAGTATCATTCCATTTCTTTAGATTTAGATAATAAAAATGTATCTACACTAGGGAAGGCGCCCCTTGTTTTTGTTATCTCATCAGATATTACAGTCTCCCTGACTGATGTGGGGCAGCGACCTGTAGAACTTCTGTATATATATATATATATATTTCTCCAGTGGAGTGGTCATCTCTGGCGCTATTGGCTTTTATTTTCGTGTGACAACAATCACTCACTATACTGCATCTATGGAGAAGCAGTATTGTTACCCCAGGACAGGATGTGGGGTAGGACAGCGGTGCTGAAACTAAAGATCACATGATGCCTCTGCTAGCCATAACTGGGGCTATCAGTTTTGCAATAATTTGGTCGATGTTAAGCCTGGTAAAGGGACCCTGCGCGGTCCCAAAAGCCCTTGTTTTCATTTGACAACTTTTCAATAAATACATTTTTGGTGATCCTAAATGGATTTTCGATGTGCTGGTGACATTCTTCTCAACAATTTGTGTGATTAGCGGCTCCATTCGCAGTCATTCCTAGCACCCTCCCCCATTGTTGGGATATCCAGCAAGGAGTGCAACAAGATCTTCTCTATATGTCAGTCAGTCTTGCGATGCTTCATGGGACTTGTAGTTCCACAACAGCTGGGGACCGGCTCGGAGGGCGTCAGGAGGAAGAGGACGGGAGATCAGCTCCTTGCTGATCTCCGTCCGGGCTGTGAATGCAGAAGTGATGTGTAATACATCACTTCCGCATTCACCTGTCAGTCATCTGGCTGCTATAGCCAGAGAAAAGAAGCTGATGAAGCAGATCTCTGCTTCATCAGCTTCTTTTGGGGTCCACAGGTGACATTAGGGGTCCTAGAGACCCCTAATGTCTCCATAAAGAGGACCTGTCAGTGTGCCTTTGCTATTATATAGGGGGATTGTTATCCCCCTATATAATGCCATTCTGCATTCATTGCTGTATAATTTTACACTTTCCTTTTCACTATATTGCACACCACACTATTTTTTTTCTTTTTTACTTCCACCGCTCCAAGCTTGCTCCTGTGATGGAGTGCAATCTCAATACAAGCTAGTAGTCCATCACTGGAGCCATTTTTTACATTTTATTTTATTATTTATCCGATTAACCGATTAATCGAACTTAATAATCGGCTAACTAATCGATTTTGAAAATAATCGTTAGCTGCAGCTCTATAATTTTTCCTTAATATAGTAAAAAAATAAAAACCCCAGTGGTGAATAAATACCACCAAAAGAAAGCTCTATCTGTCCAAAAAAGGGTATAAAATTCATTTCAGTACAGCGCTGCATGACGGAATAAATGTCAGTCAAAGTACCGCAGCGCTGAATACTGAAAAATGGCCTGGATGTGAAGGGGGTTTAACACCACGGATGTCAACTAGTTAATGCACCTGCTGCAACTGACTGGGCCAGGAGGAGGGGGGTGGTCACAATTTGGAGTGGGCTTCAGCAAACTCAGATAAACTGGGTTTGCACCAAGCCCAGGCTCATCACTAGTAACGATCAGTAAACTTGCACTGCGTAAAATCAAAAACAATCTGTGCCCAAGGTCAGTAATTCACACACGCTTGTACACCTTTAAACACTTTAAAGTAAATGCATGCTTGTGCACGAGCGTACATTTATTGGAATGGAAGTCAAATTTGACACATCTAAGCTCTGTATGGATGTTTATGTGTCTATATGCGTGCAAGCAAAAGCACTTTACAACTTTTAGCAGGAAGCATCTGCCAGCACTCTCCGTGTAGAGTCATTATTATGTTTCTATCCCTATGAAAGTCTCCCCAATCCTCCCTGCTATGTCCATCAAATAGACAATCCCCTTTTAAATAAGGCATCAGCAATGCAGATTTAATGCAGTTACCAAGTGTATGTTTGTTTTCCTACCTCCAAACTTCTCAGGATCTGTTTCAGTCCTCACCATTCACCTCTCTCGGAATGTCCCCTCAACCTAAACACAATCTCAGCCTCTGCACATTGCATGCAGTCCAACACTCAGGCTACGTCCTGGTCTGTGTCACATGATGTTTACGTCATCAATCCCATCATGCTTCTCTCCTTAAAGGAACAAATCACCCTTTCATTGCACAGAATGTTTATTTGATTGGTAAAATAACATAACATTGTACCAACATATATATATATGTATATGTATATATATATATGTATATATATATGTATATAGATATATAGATATATATATATATATATAGTGCAATATAAATGGGTACATGGGTAATATATATACACACACCACAAGCACCTTCATTTTTGTCTTCATTTGTCTTCCTTATTTACCCTAATGCCCCCCATTTATTTTAAATGGCCTGCCTAATGCAATGTGTTTCAATGCCGGAAAACACATGCGCTGTGGTGTTGTAATGTGAATGTCCCCTCTAGAGAGATTCTGACAATTTGATGGGAAAATCCAAAATATTAGTATTGTCACAAAAACAGGAAGGTAAGGGAAATCTTCCAATATGGACCAGACACCTGTTCCAGTAAAAGATATTGTAAAAAGATATTTAAAAAGATTGTACAATCTAATTTCATACTGTATGGTAGACTTCTGCATTCGGATTCGGATGAACCTGCAAATCAACAATTTTTCTTTGATGCGACGGTTCATCCGAATCCAAATGAACAAATTATTTTATGCCTGAATATACGAAAAACATATCAGTGCACATAATTCATTAACAGAACGTTCAGCAGCCATATTGGCCACCAGTGCGTTCTGTGCATCTTGGAGGCAGGGCGCATGATGTCACATGATGCCGCACGTGCGCGATGTCGGGTGATATCCCATGCCAGTATAGACGCTGCCATCTTGGTGTATACCACGATCTACACCAAGATGGCGGCGCCCAACAGGCGTGTGATGACACTTGACGCCATGCACGAACGGTGTAATGTGACGTCATGCACCCCACCTCTGGGATGATGGCGCACATGCACGGAACGTGCCAGTGGCTGATATGGCCACCGAGCATTCTTTCCTTTACACGTGTGGTTTCAAATTTGGAGGTTCATTGCCTCCGAATCTGAAATAGCATAAAAATGTGTTTCGTTTGACGAAACAAATGAAAATGTTTTCGTTCATTTCGTCCAAAACAAATTTTTATCATTTGCACATGTCTACTTTATGGCCAGCTTTAAAAAGATGTTCTCTCATTTCTTGCGGTGTTTCCAGAACAGGAATTGATGGGAAATCTCCCCATCAAGACAGATAGCAAAAAAAAACCTGTCTGAAAATGAAATTTGCAGACCAAACAGAAAATACAAAAAATTGTCAAGCCGAAACCAAAACTGAAACCAACATTTTAGGGCTGGGGAAATTAACGAATAATTCCTCGATTAATTGTTAAACTTTTTGATCGATTAAAATTCTTTTGATCGAAAATGAAAAGACTCACCTCTCCGCCGGCTTCCGGGAGTCCCGTCGGAGATCCGTTGACGTCAGAACTCCTCCCCCCTTCCCCAAGTGGCTACGTCGGCTAACGAAGGGAAGGGGGGAGGAGTCCGGTGATGTTGATGTCCGTGACGTCACCAGACTCCTCCCCCTTCCCTTTGTTAGCCGACGGAGCCACTTGGGCCGGTGAGTTTGCCCAAGAAGCACCAAGCTTCTGTCTTATCTTAAACTTATATATATGCACTATGTGGCTCTCCATTAAACCCCCCCATCTCGCTCCCAGAAATGTGCCCATTGAAATTTACTGATATTATGTTGCAATCAGGTCCTTACATGAAATGGAATGGACAGGTGCTGCTACTTCAAATATTAAGCTAATACTTATGTTTAAATCACCCTTAGGGCTTTGCTGTTTTTCTATACTATGTAAATACATTTGTAATCCAGCACGTTATTATTCTGAGTTGCCCCACTCAAGTGGCGGCCATATTGAGTGGGCACGTGAGATTAATAACGTGCTGGATTAGTGTGATCCTAGTTCATTTTATTACTTCATTCCTGTGCCGTATGTGTATAGGCCAATGTAGTTGGATCTGTATGTGCGCTATAATTAATCGATTAAAACATTTTTTGATTAATCGAACACAAACATTTTAATCATTACCAGCCCTACAAAATGTATTTATTTTTCTAGCCTTTTTAAAATAATTTTTTTAATATTTTATTTTACTTTTTTTAACTTTACTGTCTGGGGGAAGTATCATGCGTCTAAACAGACCGCTGATATTTCCCTTTTAAATAGAAAACAGATTGAGGATGTAGAGTGTATGCAGCCCTGTTGTAAATGAACAGGAAGCTTCTATACCGAGTGCTCCTGTCCATTCATAACACGTGGAGATAGTATCAGTTACTATGTCCATAATCATGAATGAACAGGAAGTAATGTAGAGCACTTCCTGTTCATTCATAATTGGGGACACAGTAAAAAATACTATGTCCTCAATTATTTACAAACAGAGATCAGCTGGTCACTGAGTGCTTGTACTCTGCTCTCCATCCTGACTCCTTTGGCTGTCACAGAAGCAGGGGCTGACTGGCAACTTTTAGCCCAGGGGGCAAGTACAACCCAGAGGCCCATAGTGCAGCAACTTGGCCCCCTCCCGCTCTGCCTCTGCCCCGCATTATCCCCGCCCGTCTGCCACTTTTGCCATCCATGTAACAGTAGTGTGAATGGTCGGGTGATGTGAGGACTCCTTGGAAGTCCATGAAAGGGGTGACTGGCTAGGTGATGGTGCTCTCCTCCCACTGGGCTCCCTACACGGTTCTGGCCTTACTCCGCTCCATGTCCAGTACTTAGGCACTCTCACCCACTGTAGGCCGCCGCTGGCTGTCCATGCTTCTGGGCTGTGAGCTGTGGGAGGGGCCGGACAGTGTAAAAGTCAGTGTTCTATAATTTTTCTCGATCCTATACATTTTCTCGACTGTGTCACTTCCAGTGGGGCCGAGTCATCCGAATCAGCTTTTTTCATGACCCCCTTTCTTCATGACATGCACACCTGGAAGAGAGGCGTTAGAGAAATGTATCGGTTGAGGAAAATTATAGAACACTGGTAGTGGAGGGATGCCTCGTCAGTGCTGTGCACGTTTATACGACTGCTGCGACCCTGGTAGTTCTGCCACTAACTCCAAGCTGTAGAGGGCTACAAATCTCAGCACATTATACAACAATGCAGAATAATACCACCAGCTACAGAGGGCTATAAATCTCAGAAATACATTGTACAGCATTGCAGAATGGCATTGGCTATAGAGAACTACAATTCCAAGCAATACATTACACAACAATGCAGAATACCATCGGCTATAGAGGACTATAAATCCCAGCAATAATGACTATCAACAGCTATAGAGAACTACAATTCCGAGCAATACCATTATACAGCAATGCAGAACAACATCAGCTATAGAGCACTACAAATATCAGCAATACATATCAAAGCATTATCAAAGCAAACCCCAACTCTCTAAAGAGTTGTCCCTAAGTGTCAGATTACATCCCCTAATTACCTGCTCCTTCACCCATTGTCATAGAAAAAAATTCATCTGAATGTTTATAAGAGATCCAGCCCTGCCAGATCCATCTGAATTTATCTATACCATCGGTATCCTCCGCCACAAGCTTTTCCATGTGCATTATATTGTCCATTTCATCAGCCCATAGTGACAAAGAAGGCGTCCTGGAGGTTTTCCAACATCTAGATATACAGATTCTGGCAGCTGACAAACAGAACCTAAGAATGTCCTTCTTAATATTCTTGATGGACCCGGGCATGAGCGACAGAATAGCAATAAGTGGGTTGGGCTCTATCTTTACAGACTGCATTAAGCAGTACGCCTGGAAAATTTTATTCCAGAATGGTTGCAAACGTTTACAGTCCCACCAACATGTAAGTATGTGCCCTCATCCTCCAAACACCTCCAGCAACTATCAGAGGTGGTGGGATATATTCGATGGAGTAGATCGGGGCACCAATACCAACGCGACACAATCTTGAAATTCTTTTCCTGATGATATGCGAAAGTGACGGAAGCATGTGACAGATTATAAATCTTCTCCCATTCTAAATCCGTCAACTCCATACCTAGGTCCCTTTCCCAGGCCTGCATAACAGATGAACGGCCTGCAGTCACCCTCTCTCTCAGAATACCATAGATATTTGATACTTGATGCAAAATAAGATCGTTTGACATGCATAACTTTTCAAAGGAGGTCAGGGGTCTAATCAGATCATCGCAAGGTTTGAGGGACCGTATATAATTTGTTAATTGCAGTGTTTCATACCATTCCTTCCCCAATACTTGCTCTGTTTGCTTCAAAGCTGGATTTAACCCCTTGCCTCCCAGGCTAATTACGTGTCTTAATTGGACAGAAGGAGAGCTCTCCAATGCGAGAAACGTAGAACAGCGCATGCCTGGAGGAAACTGTGGATTTTGAAATATGGGTAATAATGGACCAGGCCTGGCTGGAAGAAAGGTGTTAGAGAATAAGGCAGGAATCCCAAAATCTTAACGCTGGGGCAGAAAGATAAGACAAAGCCGACAGAGGAGGTCTGTCAGCTGGAAGAATCCATGGAATGTTAGATAAGGGAATAGGTGAAATATCTCCCTCCAAAACTACTCCTACCTTTGTATGGCTTGCATGGAACCAATCCAGGAGTCTAGATAGCAGGGCTGCTTTATGATATAGAAAGAAATCTGGCAAACCAGCACCTCCCCTGTGTTTAGGTCTCGTTAACACCCGCACACTAAGTCGGGGAGGTTTACGCCCCCAAACAAATTGTATTGCTGCCGTCCGTAATTTTTTAAAGAAAGAAAGTGGTATTGTTATTGGAATTGTTTGAAATTTATACAGAATCCTGGGAAGTATATCCATTTTAAGAACATTTATTCTACCCACCCAAGACAATCGAGAAATATTCCACGTTGAGAGATCAGAAAGGATTAACTCCATCGGGTCACTATAATTAACTATATAAAGTTTAGATTATCCGAAGGGTAGAAAAATCCCAAGATATGATAACATCGACTGCCATTTAAAAGAAAAGGAATTTTTGAGAATAGTCCGTAATGGCTCTGAGAGAGAACTCGGATTTAGAAGTATTTACATGAAAGTGGCTAAAGACCCCATATCTATCAAATTCTTGCAGAATATTGGGGATAGAAATTAGAGGTGTAGATATGAACAATAGCAGGTCATCTGCAAATAAAGCCAATTTATGGTGGTGAGAATTGGAAACTATGCCCGTTTTGATGGATTCTGTCGGATCGCCACCGCAAGATGCTCCATCACTAAAACGTATAGAAGAGGAGAGAGTGGACACCCCTGGCGTGTTCCATTTCCTATATTGATAGAGTCAGAAAGAATACCATTAGCCCGCACCCTTGCAGTGGGATGGGTATATAAAGCCATCACCTTAGAAATAAAGGAGTCCCCTAATACCACCTGTTGGAGGGATGTTTTAAGAAAGACCCAATTGACCCGATCAAAGGCTTTCTCCGCATCGACCAAGAGTAGGCAGAGGGGGATAGCTCTTTTCTGTGCCAATGATATCAAGTTTATGGCCCTAGTAGTACTATCTCTTGCCTCTCTCCCCTGGACAAATCCTGTCTGGTCTGGGTGAATAATCTTACTCATTATGGATTTTAATCTAGTGGCTAAAATTTTAGCATAAAGCTTAACATCTGTATTTATTAACGAAATTGGTCGAAAATGACCACACAAATCTTTCCCAGGCTTAGGGAGAATTGAAATGTGGGCTTCCAGTGACTGTTTAGGAAATGGACAAGAATCTGAGATAGAATTGCATACCTTCACGAAAAAAGGTGTCCACTTATCTCCCAATTGTTTATATAAGCGGTCAGTAAATCCATCAGGGCCCGGGGCTTTACTAACCTGTAGTAAAGAAAGTGCTACTCTCACCTCATCTGCTGTAAATGGTGAATTTAATTTATCCCGTTCCGCCGTTGAAATAGTTGGCAAAACTGTTCCCTGTATATATTCCTTAGTCTTTGCCTTGAAGGAACTGATGGGCGTATCAGCATATTTACCCCGAATAGAATATAGAGAAGAGAAGTACATCCGAAAAGTATCTACTATAGAGGAAGGCGAGTGTTGCACAACACCAGAGCTATTTTTAATGCGAGATATAAAGGGTGCAGATGGTCTTGGGTGAATAATCCTGGCAAGCAGTCTCCCAGATTTGTTGCTGTGTAAATAACTATATTTACGAGATTTGTCTCTAGTTATGAGAGAGTATTGATCCAGGATTGTGCGAATATTATTTTGAATATCAAACGTGATCCATGTTTAATAAACACCCCCCTAAGTTCACATTTGAAAGCTTCCCATTGTAAGGATTTCATCCAGCTGCGATCAGGGATTGATCGCCAACGACGCCCACTATTGCCTCATCACTAGCAGTCTCCGCCCCAGCTGTCAGCATAAAACAGCATGGAGGGGAATGTCCGGCGTCTCAGTATTGTAACTGGTACACTGACCATTCCTGCAGCAGCCAGACCTCTCAGCCTTACTGCTAGGACCACCAACTTGTGCTGGAGCTGTGCACACTACCTTACCTACCACAAAGCCTCTCTGGATTCCATAGAGAGAGCCCCATCAAGAGCCTGTATCTGATCTCGTTCAGCTGGCATGATCACTCCTGAGAAATCTTGAACTCACCTCTCCCAGCAAGGAATCCTCTGCTATTTCTCTACAAACACTCCTGATTGTCAGCACTGCGAAACTGCAAGTATATTCGCAAAGTAGATTGCCCATGAACTTTGTGCAGATAGCATGCCAAGACTAACAAGCAGGCTCACAGATAAAACTGCATTGGTGTATCCTGTATGAATTAATACAGTTGCATAAGTTATTCCTACCTATTGTTTCCGTGTATTCTTTTGAAAGAGGGGTTTGTGTATGACAATCCACCCACTGTGCATTACTTATCCGCAGCTGAGTTCCACAGAAGCCAAACCTTACACCCATTGAATGGGTACAGGAGTAGGATCGGATAGGTGATCCGATATAAAATTATTAATTGTATAAGATACCTCCTCCAAGCATGCACCATCTCGAAGCAAATTGTCATTAAGTCTCCATGTCCGAATACCCATAGTGCCTAAGCCCAATTGTAAATTCAGTAAAACTGGCGCATGGTCTGACCATAAAATTGGGCCTATAAAAACCTCTGGTGCTAGATCTAGGATATTGTGCTGCGTCCATACATGGTCAATGCGGCTATAGGAATTATGAACTGAGGAATAATAAGTCCCTACTTGTAGGGTGAAGAATACGCCAACAATCCACTAATCACATTGAGTACATTTTAGAATGGAGCCTCTGGAGAGAATCCTGAGAAAAAGAAGGTCTACCTGTGGAATCCAACATAGCATCCAAGATTAAATTCATATCCCCCACCACTAGGGACAAACCTGTAGCGAACTGTTCAAATCAACCCAACATTCGAACACAAAATTTATGTTGGCCCTGGTTAGGAGAGTAAAGTGTGGCTAGTGAAAATAAATGATTACCATATAAAAATTTCAAAAAAAAAAATCGACCCTTCTCATCGAACTCTGTATCTAATACTTTTATGGGGGCATTTTTATGAACAGCAACAGACACTCCCTTAGACTTGGTACTCAAATTGGTGCTGTGAAACCACTTTGTATAGTACTTATTGGATAAATATGGAATACATCCAGACTTAAAGTGAGTTTCCTGAACGCACAAGAGGTCAACCCTTTGCTTATGAAAATGATTTAAAATTTGGGAATGTTTTTCGGGTATATTTAGACCCCTAGCGTTAAAGGTAGCCAATTTGAACTTACCCATGCCCGATTTCATCAAGGATATGTGAGTAATTAATTCTGACCACTAGAGCCCCTAACAAAGGAAAAAAAAAACACAACAACAAACACATGACAACGTAACACAACATTATACTCATTAACATTCTTGAATGCTGAACCCCGAATATGGGGGGTAATCTGCATATAATATTCAAGATATCGGTAAAACCGCCTAGGGGGCGTTGAAGCTTCATCCTACTGAGCCACCATTTGAAATGGATATACCCAGCGATATCTAATACCCCTCTCTCGCAGCCCCTCTAATAGGGGACGCAAGGCTCTCCTAAGTAGTAGAGTTTGATGTGATAAGTCCGGTAGGAGATTCACTGTGTAGCCGTCTTGCGTTATTGGTGCTTTTGATCTGGCTGCTGCCAAAATAGCTTCCTTTTCCCAAAAAAATGCACACGACAAATAATGTCCCTGGGTCTAAAAGGGTCATTTTTTATAGGTCCCGGTGCCCTGTCGATTATTAAATCTGAGTCCAGAGATCTATCCAGTAATTTATTATTTTTGCAGTCCCTGAAAACAGACATTATGCAGATCGGTGGTCTGGTGAGTGAACTGGAGGGGGTAGTGGACACATTCTCTTCGCGCTTGGATAGCCTTCAGCACGAATTTAATGATCACAATAAGCAGGTACAAGATCTTATATATCAACTAGATGATATGGAAAAACGGGAGTCGTCGCAACAATGTGCGCATACGTGGTGTTCCAGAGACAGTTGGCACTCCAGATATATTGCCTACTATCAAGGCCCTGTTTAATAAATACAGAATAATATGAAGCTACATACTCGGTTGCTCTGGGTTCGCCGCCCGATGTCTCCAGGGTCTCAGGAGGGTTGTGCGGGCTCTCACCAGGGGTCCAGAGAGTTTCACGGGTATGTGTGGGTGCAGCAGAGACGGCTCCCTAATTAGGCTCTCAGGTGGCCAATGCGGACTGTCAGGTGGTCAGTGCGGGCTCTCTAATGGTTGTTGCGGGATCTGTGGGGGCTCCCTAATAATCAGTGGTGGCTCTGTGGTAGCTCCCAGGTGGGTAGTGGGGGCTCCATGGTGGTTAGTGGGGGGCTCTGTGGTGGCCAGTGGATGCTACCTGGTGGTTAGTGGGGGATCCCTGGTGTAGGGTGACCATTTATCTAGAGCTGCATCTAATGATTATTTTCAAAATCGATTAGTTAGCCGATTATTAAGTTAAATTTACCAGTTAATCGGTATAAAAAATGGCTCCAGTGATGGACTACTAGTTTGTATTGAGATTGTAGTCCATCACAGGAACAAGCTTGGAGCGGTGGAAGAAACAAAAAAAACTGTGGTGTGCAATATAGTGAAATGGAAAGTGTAACATTATACAGCAATCAATGCAGAATGGCAACGGCTATAGAGGACTACAAATCCCAGTAATACATAATACAGCGCAATGCAGAATACCTCCAGCAATAGTACATTATAGCTGGCAGTATTCTGCTGTATAATTTACTATTGTTGAGATTTGTTGTAGTCCTCCATAGCTGGTAGTATTCTGCATTGCGCTGTATAATACATTATTGCTGGGATTTGTAGTCCTCTATACAGTGCAATGCAGAATACCACCAGCTGTAGAGGAGTACAACAAATCCCAGCAATAGTACATTATACATACAGTGTTTAATGTATTGCTGGGATTTGTATTACTATGTATACTATACAGCACAACGTACTATCAGCTATAGAGGAATACAAATCCCAGCAATACAT
>NW_017306979.1:102356-104609 GCF_000935625.1 Nanorana parkeri | reverse complement strand
ATCTTAGGACTCAAGACCTCTTGAATAGTTGTTTGACACACAAAGCTTACTGTTTTTCTCCTCCTTGCAGGGACTTGAAGCCAAACAACATACTATTGGACATTGCTGGACACTGCAAAATATCTGCTTTTAGCTCTCTGGTCGAAGGTACACTGGGTTTTTGCCAGTGGGGCATTTTTTTTTAAAGTAAATGGTGTTGTGCATTGTTAACATGAATCAGCACAGCTCCCTTCATAGCACAAACCAGCGGCTGCAGAGTAAAATGGCTGCTGGTGTGATTGAGCCTTTAGACTCCAAACCTTCTGCTTTTTGTATCTAATAGTGCTTTTATGGCACACCAGAAACTGCACACAGTTTGCTGTAATTTCATTTAATTAGAGAAATCGATTATAATAGGGAACATTTCACTGTAATGTTCCCTATTATAAGCTATTTCTCTATCCCAGTGCCCCCCCAGTCTCAGTCCGTCCCCATATTTTTTTACGGGATTACATTTTTAATGGATAAAAAAAGGGATTTTACAATACAAAGAAGATAAATTGTATTATGGTTGAAGAGCCAACATAAAATGTACAGTAATAAGCAATACAGATTATGAAATACATATAATGGGCCTTGAAGAAAAAATGTTTATATTAATTTCAAAGTCATCAACGTTTACAATTATCAAGACATCCTCTCAAATCCTTTTAAGAAACATTAGTGTGTACCTCTTAATGTTCAAATAGAAATATAGAAAGTTTTGTATAATTGAAAAATAATAAAAAAGTAAGGATGTGCGTATCTTTTGCTTTTCAATTGCAGAAGGACGTGGGAATCGCATTGACAGACGCAGGGCCGTCTTTAACGCGGGGAAAAGAGGGCGCTTGCCCCGGGCCCATTCATGGCTGTGGGGCCCAAAGCAACTGCCCCTTGAACCCGCTGCCAGCAGAAACTTGCTGAAAGGACACAAGAGATAAAGCAGATCTAAGTGTAGTCACGGAAATCCTTTATTCCAAGTATAAATTATTACACTTACGAGATAAGTTGAATAAGATACGCATATGGGTATAAACGGCGCCCAGCCTTTTGGAGGTTTATCCAGTGTGTCAGAAAGGAAACAGCGGGTCACCTTGACGCGTTTCGTCCAATTTAGACTTTTTCAAAAGGGTTTTGAAAAAGTCTAAAGTGGACGAATGATAAATGGGGGCGATGATAAATGGTTTATTTGTATAAGTTACCATTATTATCGTTAATATCGGTCACTCCGAAGTGAATAGCTGTTTAACTGGAATTAACCAATCGAATGATGAGATCAACCTTTTGAATCTGAATGCACATATAACTCATATAGAAGTTGTGGTCGAGAGCCTAATCACAGAATATTGTTTTCTAATTGTCACATCACAAACATATCTAACTAACGAAATATTGAATAATACACAGACGCAGTTTATAATTTATTCATTTTATTATATATACTTCACACCATTTTACTAATTTTGTCCATTACGTTTAATTTAATTTATTTTATTTTATTCTTTTTTTCACTTAGCATAAACATTTTTATTAGAAACACAAGGTGACACAGTAAAGAATATTGCTACTACCAAGCGCAACATAATTGCTCACACTAATCACAGTTATTCACATTGTTGCAGCTGGTGATTTCACATTTTTTCCTAGCGCAACTAAATCGGTTTAAAAACTGTTCTGTACGACTCGTACGGAACAGTTGGTACATCCCAAACCCCCCATCCAATGTGATGTTTTGGTGTCTCCTGCCCACATGCAGGAAGGGTTTTTTTTCCTCAGGGGCAGCCACGGAGCTCTCACAGCTGGAGGCTGAGCAGCAGAGCCTGTGTCACTGCACTGGTTCCTGCAGTCAAAGTTTTTTTGAGAGAAGTCTATGATCTATGTGTGCTGTTTTTTTTTTCTGGGTGTTGTGGAGGTGAGAGAAATTCCTGGGGGGGGCCAAGAAAATGTTTGCCCAGGGTCCGATCAGTATTAAAGACGGGCCTGGACAGACGTATAATGTTAGGCCAAATGTAGAATGAATATCAATGGCCAAGCTCTCCTTAAAAAACAAAAAAAAACTAAGGAGACGTTGTATGGAAAGAGAGAAAAATAAAAGTGCAGAAAGAGAAAAAGAAAGAGAAGGGGTAGCAAGGGCTTATAATTAAGCAGAGCTATGGATGGATCTTTGGGCATGGTTCTAGTCAGGAGATTAGAAGATATATTAAAGATGCGGTTCCAAAACTTCACAACTATTGG
>NW_017306979.1:90990-102218 GCF_000935625.1 Nanorana parkeri | reverse complement strand
CAGCCTTCTGCCATGGCGGGGGGGAGTTGGGGGGGGGCTTCATGGTTTCTTGCATCGGGGCCCTGAAGGTTCTAGTTACGCCTCTGGGTTAGACCATGTTGTAAAGTATTTTGGAAAGTCATAAGCTGGGGAGAATGCTGGGTTGTGGAGGAAAGAGAGCAATGGAAGGTTAGAGAGTAAACCTGCCATATTTTTGATTGAGTCCCAGATACGAAGAGAGTGAGTCGTAATTGGGTTGTTTACGGATAGTCTATATTTGGGGGGGAGCCACAGTAAATGAAAGATATGCATGGGTTGAATTGGGGTATGCCATCTAGTGCATGATATTTACTAAGTTGGGCGAGCATCCCAATATTTTATCCAGGTCTCCCTCTATTGTTCTTATATCCTGTGCAGAAGTTATTTCTTATATTGTATCATCAGCAGAGATAAAAATTAAACTTTTAATTGTGACCTCAACGTTGTTTATAAACAATTAAACAGCAACAGCAACAGCCCCAAAACAGAACCCTGGGGCCCAGCACTGGTAACCCTACCTCACTCAGAGTTATTTACCACTACCCTCTGTACTCGCTGCTGAAGCCTATATACATACAGTTGACTCTCCTCTAATAATCCTTCCTTTTTAAACAAAGCATTTGTGGGGCACAGTGTCAGATGGTTGTCTAAATGTGTTTTGTTACATACAGAAGGTCCATGTGTATTAAAGTCACAGCAGTTTGCCAGCAAATAAGGTGGAAATACCTTACGATAGTTAAAAGGTAAATCTCTGTTCCTCAATATCTAGCATCCTGTTCACTGCTAAAGATGGGCCATTGTTGACTTGAAAACAGATCCAGGATAGTTTGAAGCAGGGGTGGTCAACTTAGGGCCTTGCCTTATATGTTATTGTGAATGTTATTCTACAGAAAGCTGTCAGAGAATGTAGGCATGCGATAGTAGTTGTTTAAGACTGCAGACATGCTTCAAGAGACTGTCATAGACGGGAGACATGTTGCATGAGACTACAGGTGATCACGCCTATTACAGTGCTATTTCAAAGCATTGCTTCCACATTTGTGCTCCCTACAGCCCTAATAAATATGATTTGTGCCACATTTGATATTTCTCTCAGCAAGATCCATTATAAAAGATCAGTGAGCCAGTCTAAAGAATATTATTCCTTTCTTGAGTAAGCACCAAAACACAGAACAGTGTCTCCACTGACCCAAAAGGCCCCACAATAAGTGCCAAAAGGGTCCCATGCGGCCACTGGACTGCAGGTTGCCCTATTCGCTCTCAACAGCCTATGCCGTAAGAAACATACTCCCTGTAGACAGACTCCCGGTGTAGCTGTGTAAAGCCAATTGTTGGGTTTACACTGGAAGCAATTCTGGTGGCTGAGTTGCCACCAAATTGCTTCCAGGGCCCCATGAAGAGTGCCTCTGCCGTGCTTCACGGGCTCCACTGCCCCTCCGGTGGGATCCTAGGACCGGCATCACAGGTGTCGGCGGTCATTGAATATCCATTTGGCGATCTTCTCTCCACTGAATGGAGCCAGAAGTGACGCTGATTACATCACTTCCGGTTCCTGAGCTGTCATTCCCCGGTTAGAGAAGCCAGGAAAGAAGCTATTCAAGTGCGATCTGTGCTGGAATAGCTTCTTTGAAGTGGAAAGGTGACCCTAGGGGTGTAATAGACCCCTAATGTCACCTTAAAGAGAACCTGTCACCACTTTTCAGAACTATTGGGCACTACCACCATATGTGGATATACGTTCCTGGAGCTGCACAGCCTCCGAAACAAGAGGAGGATTGGAATTTCTCAACAGAACACCGGCACTAAAATTGTAAACAAGCGGCTACCTGAGGTCCCGTGCTTGCTGGGGACCTCGGCAGCCTTCTGCCATGGCGGGGGGGGGTTGGGGGGGGGGCTTCATGGTGTCTTGCTACTTCAGAACTATTGGGCACTACCACCATATGTGGATATACGTTCCTGGAGCTGCACAGCCTCCGAAACAAGAGGAGGATTGGAATTTCTCAACAGAACACCGGCACTAAAATTGTAAACAAGCGGCTTCTGGGTTAGACCATGTTGTAAAGTATTTTGGAAAGTCATAAGCTGGGGAGAATGCTGGGTTGTGGAGGAAAGAGAGCAATGGAAGGTTAGAGAGTAAACCTGCCATATTTTTGATTGAGTCCCAGATACGAAGAGAGTGAGTCGTAATTGGGTTGTTTACGGATAGTCTATATTTGGGGGGGAGCCACAGTAAATGAAAGATATGCATGGGTTGAATTGGGGTATGCCATCTAGTGCATGATATTTACTAAGTTGGGCGAGCATCCCAATATTTTATCCAGGTCTCCCTCTATTGTTCTTATATCCTGTGCAGAAGTTATTTCTTATATTGTATCATCAGCAGAGATAAAAATTAAACTTTTAATTGTGACCTCAACGTTGTTTATAAACAATTAAACAGCAACAGCAACAGCCCCAAAACAGAACCCTGGGGCCCAGCACTGGTAACCCTACCTCACTCAGAGTTATTTACCACTACCCTCTGTACTCGCTGCTGAAGCCTATATACATACAGTTGACTCTCCTCTAATAATCCTTCCTTTTTAAACAAAGCATTTGTGGGGCACAGTGTCAGATGGTTGTCTAAATGTGTTTTGTTACATACAGAAGGTCCATGTGTATTAAAGTCACAGCAGTTTGCCAGCAAATAAGGTGGAAATACCTTACGATAGTTAAAAGGTAAATCTCTGTTCCTCAATATCTAGCATCCTGTTCACTGCTAAAGATGGGCCATTGTTGACTTGAAAACAGATCCAGGATAGTTTGAAGCAGGGGTGGTCAACTTAGGGCCTTGCCTTATATGTTATTGTGAATGTTATTCTACAGAAAGCTGTCAGAGAATGTAGGCATGCGATAGTAGTTGTTTAAGACTGCAGACATGCTTCAAGAGACTGTCATAGACGGGAGACATGTTGCATGAGACTACAGGTGATCACGCCTATTACAGTGCTATTTCAAAGCATTGCTTCCACATTTGTGCTCCCTACAGCCCTAATAAATATGATTTGTGCCACATTTGATATTTCTCTCAGCAAGATCCATTATAAAAGATCAGTGAGCCAGTCTAAAGAATATTATTCCTTTCTTGAGTAAGCACCAAAACACAGAACAGTGTCTCCACTGACCCAAAAGGCCCCACAATAAGTGCCAAAAGGGTCCCATGCGGCCACTGGACTGCAGGTTGCCCTATTCGCTCTCAACAGCCTATGCCGTAAGAAACATACTCCCTGTAGACAGACTCCCGGTGTAGCTGTGTAAAGCCAATTGTTGGGTTTACACTGGAAGCAATTCTGGTGGCTGAGTTGCCACCAAATTGCTTCCAGGGCCCCATGAAGAGTGCCTCTGCCGTGCTTCACGGGCTCCACTGCCCCTCCGGTGGGATCCTAGGACCGGCATCACAGGTGTCGGCGGTCATTGAATATCCATTTGGCGATCTTCTCTCCACTGAATGGAGCCAGAAGTGACGCTGATTACATCACTTCCGGTTCCTGAGCTGTCATTCCCCGGTTAGAGAAGCCAGGAAAGAAGCTATTCAAGTGCGATCTGTGCTGGAATAGCTTCTTTGAAGTGGAAAGGTGACCCTAGGGGTGTAATAGACCCCTAATGTCACCTTAAAGAGAACCTGTCACCACTAATATGCTATCACATAGGGGGCTTGTGAGCACCCCCCTTTCCCATGTGATAGCAATGCAGTTAAGTTTTAAAAAAGTTTTAAAAAATAAAGTAAAATAAAATAAATAAAATTAAAGTTCCCGCCCCCCGCAAATGCGCATACTAACGAAAACACGGGTCTGGTGCACCTAGTTATGAAAACTGTGCTACACGTTAGGTATCACTGCATATGCTACAATGAGAGCAATAATTCTAGAGCCAAAACTTATGGATAACTCTAAACTAATGACCTGTACAGGGTTTTTATGCATTGCCTATTGACAACTTGGGGTACCGTATTTTGTCGCCATTTCACAGGCGCACACAATTTTTAAGCTTTGCATGTTAGGTATCTATGTACTCAGCATAACCTCATCTTTTATATTTTACATAAAAATGTGTGGAACTGAATGGCAGACTGCCCAACCCTGAGGCTGTCTTGGAGGAGACGTAGGAGTGCACCAGCAGCCGAGGACGCACAAGCAGGTTCAATCGAAAATCTTCTTGTAAAGGGCAAGAAATTCAACTATGTTACTAGTAACAGGATCAGCCTTCCCCCACAGTGGAGACTCTCAGGTCAAAGCTTCACCAGAAAGGAGAGAAACTTTGTATGTCACTTTGGCTCAATCAGTGGGAAAATTCTGCGGCTGCAGCTCAAAGTGAATGTTGCAATGATTCACAAATCCACTGTAGGCTTTAGGATGTCCAGAGAAACGTAGCGGAGCTGGAAGATGAAGAGTAGACTCTACTGCAGACACTGCTACACAGGGGTCAGCTGTAGTGAGTATGTGCACGCAGGTGGCACAGGTAGTGCTACTTGAAGTTGATCCAGCCAAGTAGAAAGGGTCTGTAGGTGATGAATGATCTGACCTTGTCAGGATTCCTGAGCGTTAAGCCTCTGGAGAAGTTGTTTGTTGAAGTTCACAGGTGGTGGGGATTCTTCAGTCATGGTTCGAGCAAACTGTCACGATGCGGGCACCAGGGAATGCGCACAAGGCTCTATGGAGGCCTTGGATTTCCCTTCAGGCTTGAAAAAGAGACAGTCGGCTCAAAACGCGCAGCCAACTGACATTCTCTACCACTCAGTGAGACGACCCCCCAGCCCTCCAGCTTCTCACGGACGATCACTGTCATTTAAACTTACTGCCCACTGAAAGCGCCGCATTTCCACACGTAGCCGCCAGGGGCTCAGTCTGGCCAGCTGAGACCTTACAGCACTCGATAGTGACATCCTGTGATGTCACGTCCAAAGCTGCGGCATTCTGACGCCGTCCTCAGTCTCAGCTTCTCCCTTCCAGCCTCTCTCCTCAGGTTTCCAAGCAGTTCCTCTGCACCTGCAGGCACCATAATTTTCTAAAAGCAAACAGCGAGTCACCCCCTTTCCCATATGATTCGCATATATTACATTCTAGCCAAAGTTGTTTATAAGGTAGTAGCGCTTCTTTTTTCTGTTTTTTTATAGACCCCGCACAAGCCTCCATAGACCTCGCACAACCCTCCTAAGACCCTGCACAGACCTCCATAGACCCTGCACAGGCCTCCATAGACCCCCGCAAAGCCCACAATAGAGCCCTCACAGCCCACCTGAGATGACGCACAGCCACCTGAGACACTGCACAGCTCATCGAGATGCTGCACAGCCCCCCTGAGATACTGTACAGCTCACCTGAAACATCACACAGCCCTCCTTAGACCCTGCACAGCTCACCTGAGACACCACACAGCCACCTGAGAGCCCAAACAGCCCACCTGAGAGCTTGGGCACTCCACCTGAGACCCCACACACCCATGTGAAACCCTGCACATCCTCCTGAGAGCCCACACAGCCTCCTGAGACCCCACACAACAACCTGGGAGCCAACACAGCCCTCTCGAGACTCCGCACAGCCCACATCGGATGCCTCACAGCCCACCTGAGAGCCTGCAAAGGCTCCTGAGAGCCCACATAGCCCACCTCAGATGCTGCACAGCCTACCTGAGAGCCTGCACAGCCTCCTGAGAGCCAACCTGAAATGCCGCACAGCCAACTGACAGCCCGATCAACACAGAGTATGTAGCTTCATATTATTATGCATTGATGTATAATGTATTGCTGGAGTCAGTGGTAGAACTACCAGGGCTGCAGAAGTTGCAGCTGGGACCGGCAATATATTAAATGGGATCAGGGCACCTGCCAGGTTTAAAGATGGCCACCGAGAGTTAAAAACAATGTGACTTGGAGATCCTTCGCGCACCGGAGTCTCGCGCAGAGCACCCCAGGTGAGAACCCAGAGTGTGCGGGCCCCGGCAACCGACACCTAGACTGCGTGCCAAAAGAGGGGCTTCTGCACGCCCTCTGTGGCACACATGCCATAGGTTCGCCATCACTGCCCTAGACGATGAGTATAACCACTTGATTCCCCACTTGAGACCAAGGCAATGTCGGAATACAACACATTGAATCTCAAAAAAGGTTTTATCTACAAATCATCTGCTCCTACTGGAGCTGCTGGGTTTCTCCATCTCTGCATTGATTTAATGACTTAAAGCCATCACTGTCAAGAGCCAATACTTGCTGCCCCTTATTTTAGAGCTCTTCAATCACCTTTGTGGAGCCTAGGTATACATGAAATTATACGAGGCACATACAATTTGATTCTCATCATAGAGAGAGACAAGTGGAAGATTGCATTTAATACCAGGGATGGCCACTAAGTATCTAGTGATGTCTTTTGGGCTCTGTAACACCCGTGCAGCCTTTCAGCATTCTGTCAACAAAGTCTTCAGAGATCTCCCCTGACTCTGACGCTGAGTCTGTTGTCATTAACTAAATGATATATCAATTTTCTCTCCAGATTTGCCCACTCACAGACGTCCTGTCTGCTCAGTCTTGCAACACCTCTGTGACAAAAGCCTTGTGAAGTGCTTTTCCTGGGCTACATTGTCTCTGAAGATGGTCTTTTCATAGACCCTAAGAAAGTTGCTGCTATTTCAGACTGGCTCCTGAAGTAGAATAAACGGAGGATCGACAACAGGCAGCTCCTCAAGAAGTAGGTTTTATTTCGGCCGGCCGGGAACATACAGAACTTCAGGCATGTTCAAATAATATGTGGTCGCAGGCCCTTTTTTATAGAGCTTTGGAACAAAATAATTAAATATGTTACTTTGAGTTATCTCCAAAATCAGATAACAATGACATCTGTATTTCATATTTAATTATACCAAGATCATGAAATTACATGTATTCTTTTGGATAAACTCCCTAATTTCAAGGTTATGGGACAGCTGTTCATTAAAGGGTTATTAAACCCTCCGGTGTTTTTGCATATATCTAGTGCTAGCAAGCAGTAGTGTCTTCCCCGCGCGCTCCCGTCCGAAAATGTGAACATTTTCGGGCGGCCGCAAAGCATCTTGGGGCGGGTGCATGTGCACAGTGGCGTAACAACCGGGGGTGCGGGGGGTCACTTGCCCCGGGCGCAGGACTGAGGGGGGGCGCCGTCACGACCCCCGCTAAACGAAGCCATGGCTCCCTCTCCCTGACACGATCACCTGGCTGTCATCGGGCGGCCGCTCGCTCTTCCGAGGCCACTGCGGGCGGCCCTCTACATCATTGGGGGAGGGAAACAAATCTTTGACTTTAATGTCACTTTAACAACAAACAAAAATCAAATTATATATATATATATATATTACATACACACAGGGGTGTGGAATTCGTATCGCCCGACGCCCGGGACATGTAGTTCCGGGCAAGTGGTTTTTTCACTGTCTTAGCCCTGCTACGGACAAGTAGCAGGGCTGTTTTTCTTTTCTTAAATGAGCGGCGTGAGCGGCGTAGGCGATAAAGTAAAAATAATAAAACAAATGTTATAAAGTAAATAAAAATTGAAAAAATTAAAACAGGCCCTGCTGCCCCATCTGCATGCGAATAAACGTGCAGTGTTTTCAACTGCGATCACGTGCAACCGCACGGGCAGGGCGATATTGCAGCAGGAAAACGCGCAATCTGCCTGGCACGACTGGGGTGCCATTAGAAAATAATGGCACTGACAGCACAATCGGCAGTGGTGTGCGATCAGTGACTACCCGGTCATCGTGCACGAAACCGAGCAGATGGCTGGGTGTACTATCTGTACCTGTTCCATGTATTCTGAATTTCGCTCGCAAATTGCAAGCACTCGTTGGTCAACGCGGTCACCTGGCGGAACTGACCAATGAGAAGTGCTTCTTAGCACTGCTAAATACGGTTTTGGTTAAAATTATTTTTTTTGTATCAGGACAAGTAGATTGTCATGAGGGACAAGTAGATTCGGCCCCCGCTTTAGTCCTCGGACAAGTAGTTTGTTCAAAAATGTCCACACCCCTGATATATAAGATCAGGATAATAAGGATATATGTATATATTGACTATAACTGTAATATATTTAATAGATAGATAAATATTGACTACACAAATATACTATGTGTATATGTGAATGCAAGACTAAACCGTTTACTTATTCATTATTCTCTACAATGCATTGCCAGTATGAAGAGATATGTTTTAACTGTATCTGCTTAAATGCTCAAAGTTATACAAAACTATGCAACTGGAAATGCAGTGCTTGTGAAGCTTGCGTTTTCTGTGAAGGATACTAAGAACAATAAAATAGTTCTTTCAACTTATCTATGTAACTACATCATAATATGCAAGAATAGTTCAGTGTTAAATACGTATCTCTATTATAACGAGATACTCCACAGGTTTCTTAGATTATGTGGTGTAACTGCTGCGTAATGATAATAATATTAATATTACCTATGTTAATTCATGTGAATATACGTGTTAATATCAAAATTCCACTACACTCCGTCCAGTGGAATCAAAGATACATAGCGCTTTCTAAGTTTCATTAACTACTACCAGCAGTTCATTAGCGACTACTCTTGTTGCTCCCATTACTGCTCTCACCCATAAAGATGCAGACCCTTAGCAACCTGTGCACTCCAGCAACTCCTGAATCAGTTGGAGGCTGTACTGCCTTAAAGAAAGACTTTCTTTCGGGCCGTGCCTTAGCAATACTGGACATTACTAAACCTACCTCCATCGAGGGTAATGTTTCATCTATGGGAGTTGGTGGCATTCTTTTCCAGTCCCCAAGTGGGGTTAGGGGTCCCTGCACCATCTTCTCCCAGCGGAGAATTATTGGATGGGAGAGCGAGAGCTTTTTGTTGACAAACTGGCTCTTGAGGAGTGTAGATACTTTTTGGAAGCGTCACCGCATTGGATCATAATTTACATGGACCTTAAAAAAACCTTCAGCATTACAAACTACCTATAACCTAAATCCTAGGCAAGCCATGGATGGGTCCTTGTTCTTTTTCCGCTTTGACTTCATGATCACTTGCAACCCCGAGACTGCCAACTCCAGAGCTCACACGCACTCATGTTCCTTTGACTTTCAAGATTCCAAAGCTCCAGCTGAGCCAGAGATCATTATTCCTCTCACATGCATCCTGGCTCTTACTTCTCTTCAGTAATTGGTCATTCCCCTGGGCAAAAGTCTAGTTGGTTGCAACAGGCATAGGAGCATTAGACATGCTCCTAACAGTTCCCCAGAGTCATACACTCTATGCACTTCTAGGTTTTGCCTAAAGTGCAAGTGCTGCAGCCAGTCACTGCTCTGCTGCTGTTTTTGAGGGCTAGGAAACACAATGCTTAGCGTTTGAGCAATACTTGCTATGCCTAAAGCTGAGCCTGTGACTCCTGAGATTGTTGGGTACTCCAGCAACCCCTACATTCCTGTGCCCCCAGGGTCTTCTGCACTCCAGTGACTCTGTGATCCTTGTGCCATCATTTTACCCCAGTGTCTTCAGTGACTCTGTGACCGCTGTGCACCCCTGTGACCCCAGTACACCTGTGTCTCCAGCAACCTATGTCTCCAGTGAATCCTGTGTCACCCAGTGACTCCAGAGCATTTGCGGACTCCAGTGTGCAGTGTGTGCCTCTTTAAGACCGGTGTCAATCTCAGGTTCATTCCTGTATTTCCTGGACGGTTTCGCTCTCTGTGCATACAGTATGGACGCCAGTCCATGACAATATTTTCTTTTCAACCAACATTCTTACATTTTCATGATATATGTACTTTTCTCAGTATTCTACCTTACTTTATGTTGTACAGATTGCAGTGTGTGTTCAGCTCAACACACAGGTCAGAGTTGTGTACATCAATATACTGAATAGATAAATGTAGGTGTGATATCTTTGTACTTGTAGACACAAACTACATAATTCCTTATAACAAATGATTACAGGCAGTATAACTGTAAAGAGATGACATGATTGCTATGCATGTCATTCTAATGCACAACCCATTGTTAGTACTGCTGTTTGAAATGTACAAAGAAGAGACTGCAGAATGCAGTTATTTGTGTTAATAAATATACTATTTAAATGCAAAAGTTGTTTCTATTGCAGTACATTTTCAACCATCCTTTAGAATAATCCATTAGTTAATTTGAAATGTAAATACAAAGGAAAAAATGCCAGGGAGTTTAAATGATCATTCTTGTGATTTAATTTGTCATGCCAGCTTATATCATATGGGGATTTAGCAATGTTTTGTTCTCTGCCTAAATATTCTGTGCTAAAAGGTGTCCCTCTTTCCCATATGAGAAGACTGAGAGGTATACTGACATTGCTGACCTTTTGCTGTGACAATTCGAGTTTCCTGGCTATAAGGCCTTAGTGGGATGAGCTTGGGGACTGAGCTGGTGAATATATCTAGAGCTGGTTGCACTGGAAACTGGGGATCCCTTAGGAGACCATGTGGAATGAAAAAGAGTCAGTGTTCTGAAGGGAGACTATGGCTGCCAGATAAAATCTGACACCCCTCACTACACCTAGTAAGTACAAGGCAATTTATTTAAGCTGAGACAATGACAAAGAAAACTGCAATCACTATGTCCTAATTAAGGTAGAAGGTGTACACATGTGAGGGTAAAAAGAAAGGCAGGGGCCTCAAGACAAAATTACCCTTATGAAGAGATAAGAGTGTATCTTGCAAGACAAGGCTGCTTAACACTCCTAGCTGTAGTAATGCGAACTTGAAAACCACTTTATGAGACAGTCACAACAGGGATCTGCAACGATAATGAGGTCTGATGAACCCCAAACTGAGTTGGGAAAATTATTTGTACTGAACACATTGCCAACCTCATTTCTTCAAATTATGCAAGTCATTAACAAAAGACGGATTTAGATCTTATTTCTGTATTGATATATCTAGTGGATTTTTTAATCTTTGTTTTTTTCCTACATTACATTGTCTTTTAATTGTGTATTTTTGTTCCACAGCTAGCTCTTCTTTTAGAATGTCTTTGCAGAGGTTCCTGAAATACTTGAGTCAGATGTTGCCATTTTGGATGTGGAGGTTGTTTTTCTTGGGTCCCGAACCAACATGTTTCTATATTTCCCAGAAAGTGTTTTCTTGAATCGCATCTTCTAGTTGGTGCAGGTTGGTGAAGACCAATGGCGTAACCAGAGGTACAGTCGCCCGGGG
>NW_017306979.1:90520-90956 GCF_000935625.1 Nanorana parkeri | reverse complement strand
CCAGTGCCCTTCAGGGAGATCTGTTCCATTGCAACAGTATCTGTAAAGTCATGGTATAGAACGGAGCAAAGAGGATTACCTTAAAGGATGAAGCTTTAAAACCCAGTACTTGCATGCATCTGAACTGTAAGATCCTGAACTGTGTCCAAATACTCTGGACTAAATGTCACAGAGCCTTCTGCTTTTCCACAGATTAGAAAAAATCCTTGTGGCCTAGTATTCAAATCCAGGCACTGTGCATTAGAGTAGAAAAAGGCTCTCGGATGTGTCAGAAT
Source organism: Nanorana parkeri (assembly GCF_000935625.1). Lineage (NCBI taxonomy): Eukaryota > Metazoa > Chordata > Amphibia > Anura > Dicroglossidae > Nanorana > Nanorana parkeri. The sequence goes on along the minus strand of NW_017306979.1, from coordinate 90,681 downwards.
CTTGGTGAATACCTGGAGAATGTGATTATCGAAGAATAGCTTAGATGCTTGATCTGCAAACCAGGATTTGGGTCAGAGAATATCCTAACGACCACAGCAGCAGCAAAGCTTAAGCAGACAAAATAATGACCCCCCCCCCCCCCCCCCCCTTCTGTGTGGGA
>NW_017306979.1:88452-88822 GCF_000935625.1 Nanorana parkeri | reverse complement strand
CCAGTGCCCTTCAGGGAGATCTGTTCCATTGCAACAGTATCTGTAAAGTCATGGTATAGAACGGAGCAAAGAGGATTACCTTAAAGGATGAAGCTTTAAAACCCAGTACTTGCATGCATCTGAACTGTAAGATCCTGAACTGTGTCCAAATACTCTGGACTAAATCTCACAGAGCCTTCTGCTTTTCCACAGATTAGAAAAAATCCTTGTGGCCTAGTATTCAAATCCAGGCACTGTGCATTAGAGTAGAAAAAGGCTCTCGGATGTGTCAGAATCTTGGTGAATACCTGGAGAATGTGATTATCGAAGAATAGCTTAGATGCTTGATCTGCAAACCAGGATTTGGGTCAGAGAATATCCTAACGACCAC
>NW_017306979.1:84669-88406 GCF_000935625.1 Nanorana parkeri | reverse complement strand
CCCCCCCCCCTACTTTATTGGAGGCATCACAGTTAAACTTGACTGCCTGCACAATGAGATCGGTTAGTTGGACCAGATGGGGGGAACATTCCGAAACAAGCTCCTGATGCAGGTTGATATCCCAATAGGACACTGTTTAGGAAAAAAACTAGTGTGGGCACAGAATGAGGAATAGAAAGGATTAGTTTAGACACCAAATCCTTAACAGAAATCATGGTCACCTTGTTGATGGAATAAACTTGGAAACTACTTAGGAAGGTAGAGGCAGTCCAGGCTGCTTCCACTCTCTAAACTGTGGATCATCAATCAGCCGATAAAGGAAGATCCTGCCAGAATATTTCAGCTTGTGTGAACCCAGAATGATGAGAGAGCATTTAGAGAAAGTGCTGGTGTCTTCCACCTTAAAGTGGAACACAACTCTGGAAGCTGTATTGCCTGCGCAATTCCCGCAGCTGAAAGTTTCCAATTTACTCATGGCCATTTTACCATGCCTTGTTCTACATCGCTCTCTGTGTGGAGGCACGTATCGTGGTACATGCAGGACTTTGCTTACTTATGTCAGAGCCTCCTGCAAAGGGGAAAAACAGCAAGCAGGACAGTAATAATCTCACTCCAAATCTCCTGAGACTAGCAAGCAGAGGCAGCCGTGCCTTAGATCTTGCACTTCAGATTTACAGCTATGAGGTTGTAGGACACAGGAGTGCCTAGGTGCACGCACACACACCAAACATTTAGTTCCACTTGTTAGGAAACCTACGTTCTTCATACAGACAGTTTCATTTGCTGACTGCAACAAGATGTTTTAGTGTCTTCACAGCACTGGTTCTCCGATGACCATGTGACTAGTTCCCAGGGCACGTGTCTACTAAGCTACCACCTTCAATATAAGCATGCACTAAAGCATGATGCACAAGTAGATGAATTGGAACATGGATTCTTGAGACAGTGCCCACAAGAAAGTAGAACATGTAGTTGCTAGCAGCAGACCAAACAGCTGGTATTGTTAGAAGCAGTTTTCATAACAAGTGAAACATGAACCTTCCGATATGAAGGTCAGATATTTCAATCTACTTGCGCATAATGCTTTAGAGATCTAGGTTTATATACATGGTGTTCATATTGCAAAATAATTGTTTGTGCAACCATTGAGTTCCTGTTTCCACTTGTATGTAGGACTTAAGAGATCTAGTGCATCATCTGATCGCAAAAGACCTATTTTATGGACCCTTTAGTGTTAAGGGTATTTTTTTCGATATTTTAGGCTAAGTTGTTGTGGGATAGCTCTTCAACCCTGTATGTCATGCTGCAAGTACCATGTAGATGCATTAGACGGGAAGGAGGTATAGTGTGGTATATTATTTTTATTGAGTTTTATTATTTAAAGGGGTAGGTTGTATCCCATACACCAAACTCATTCTAGTTTCTCACTGCTTGTGGAATACTTTTATGAAACTTCAGCTTCCACTGCTGATTACTTAACAATAGCAAAGTGAATTTAGAATAAAAACAAGTTCCTACATTTTTCTTTGTGACACTGTGGCCTTCCTCAAAATGACAGATTTTATAATGGATTGCTCATTATAGTGTGTATTTTGCACTTTTCAGCACATGTAATTAATCTTTAAAACCCAGTCCCAGCAAGACCCAATTACTTCATACTGGGCCAAACTATAAGTGTAAGTAAAAGCATTTTTTTTTGTATGGAGTAGGGAAGAGTTAGATCCTCTGCCAAGTTTTTACTGCAGTCTGTGTCCCTCTAATTGTCCTGGTGACTAGTCACCAAGACAGAATCCAAAATGTTAGAATTGTCATGAGGTAAAAACTTCCAATGAGGGCAAAGAGTCATGTCACAACTAGAAATTATCCTCAGCTTGGGGAGCTTCCATATCCTTTTTGCACCGCCAAAGCTGTGTCCACAGCAGAAAACAGACAAGGATTTTAACCGCTCCTGACTCCATAAAAAACAAAAGAAAAATCCAAACGTAAGGCAAATCTGTACTCTGTAGAAAGTTGATCGGTCTGCTATTACCTGGAAAACAGGTACTGTAAGGGACCAGACAGTACCCTTAGCTAAAGGGTTCTTCTGCAAAGTGTTGCAGGCCCCTCAGAACCCAAATTTTAGGGGTATATAGATCGATATAAGATACTGCCACTGCCACTTCCACTGAAAAAATCATGGTGCCAGTGTAACAGCAAGAGGTTTCAAAAAGATTATATTTGCATAGAAACATCCATGGGGTTCTGAGTCCTCTGCAGAGAGATGCATAAGATAAAAAGTACAGTCTGCAACATTATTGTGTGTAGTATCCCGTAAGTAGCTTTGTTTTCCATCTTCAGTACAGGTTACCTACCCAGTGCTGCATTAATTATAAATGTGGCCAGTAAAAAAAAAGGAGTCTTAACTGTGTAAACTGCATGCATATGCAAAAAAAAACCTTTTACTGTTTGCAGTATAATAGGTAAAAATGCTACAACTCCACTTATCTGTCTCACACAGTTTATTTATACATAAGTAATAAACAAATTTCAACAATATGTACAGTGATTGAAAGTTTAGGAGACCCCCATGTTCAATGCATAATTTACACCACATTATCAGATGGGAGGGTGGACACAGAATGGCTGGCCCATTTTACCTGTTTGTCAAAGACAGTCAACCGGATTACCAGTGGAAGCTAACATTAAAATTCTCTTATATATATATATATCTCCTTATTAAAGGTAGAACTCCAAAGACTTTTTTTTTTTTTAATAGCAGGGCTAGTGTGGGAAAGAGTTTAAAGCTCTGTCAGGATTGCATTTCTTTCTGTGTCCCCATCAGAGAGCATTTCCTTTAATTTATCTCCCACACAACATGACAAAAGTGGAAGCATGTCTTCTCAATATGAGGAGAAATTCCGACAGTTGTCTCCATTGGATTATAACTTTTCTACGTCTGTGTCGGAGACAACTGTAAAACTCTGTCAATGGAACAGAGTACTGATGAAAGGCAAAAATCATCAAGACAAATACTCATATTAGACCTCTCCAGTGGAGACACAAATGGCAATAAATACCTGATAGAAGTTCTAACTCTTTACCACTCTAACCAAAAATAGAAAAAAAAAATAGGTTTGGCTGAAGTTGAACTTTAGCCCATTTGAAAGATGTGGACATAATACCATTAATGACTGCCTAAGCAAAGTATTTTGTGAGGTTCTTTGATAGGGTAAGCAAGGCCAAAGTATAAATGAACATTCCAAATAAGCCTTGTACCTGCCAAGATTGTAATCTTCAGATTTAAACAGCATTTAACCATCCCCTGAGGATTTCTGCTTGCAGCACAGTTCTCTCTCATCACATGCCAATATCAAGAAATTAAACTATTGCTTGTCCAATGTAAGGACAAACAAACAAAAAAAAAAATCCCCCCAAAAACCTTCCTGCTGTGGCTCATGAACACTTTAAAGGATGCCTGAAAAAAAATATATAACAATTTTTGGCTTCTTTCACTATATATACACAGTAAGTAAAAAACAAAAACGAATGTACTTGTAGCATGGCCACAGCAGATGAAGTTGGTGAATGCAACAATATTTAGTGGGTGAAAAATTTTGCCAAACAATGGATTAAATACAAAAGTTAACATATTGACACAAACATAGGTAAAGACTGAACTACACAAAAAACATCAAACCTCAAATAAAAACAAGACATTTTAATAAAAAAAAAAAAAAAAACAAAAAAAAAAAAAAGTA
>NW_017306979.1:68852-84534 GCF_000935625.1 Nanorana parkeri | reverse complement strand
GAAAAATGAAAATGTATTTTAGAAAAGAAAAAAAAAAAAAAAAAAAAAAGAAGAAGAGGTCATGAGGCTGGCCCAGCCACTGAAAATATATTCTCTTTGCAATAATTATAATAACAAAAACAGGAATATTAATATATGCCCCTCCCCACGCTCTGCAGGTCTTTATACATCAGAGAGTCTTTCAATAATACAAAAAAATTATACATATATATTCTAAAAAAATATTTACAAATCCTAAATTTCCACTCATCCTCCCAAATTCTCAGTAAAGAAACAGCTGTCCTTTTGTATAAAAAGTCAGTATAAGAAGAAAATAAACTTTTTCCTAGATTTGCTATAGTCTTTATGACCAAGTAAAGAAGAATCATATTTGACTACTTTTATACTGCTTTAGTGGATGTCTAGTGTACTCTGTGGAAGGCTGGAATTAAGGTCTGAGTTATCTGCACTTAAACCCAAGTCAGATATTCCCCCTCCATGAAGACCAGATAAGTGAGACAACATGGATGTGCGATCTGGGCTCCCATAATGCCCTTGATCCACAGGGTTCCCCTGCCCAACTACTATGCTTGTATGAGGAGAGTTTGCCTGCGGAGAAACATTGTGGGGAGAGGGCTGAGGTTGCATACACGGTGATGGACTAGAATGAGGTGGCTGGGATCGGGGGGAGGACACTGGCTGAGGAGAGCGCACTTGGTTGCTTAATGAAGGCGGGAGCTGCTGGCCCTGCAAATGGGGAGATTGGGCTGGACCTGGCAACATATGTTGCTGTGGACTCATGAGGTTCTGTTGTGCTGGAGATCCCATTTGTTGGTGTAGAATTCGCTGATTAAAAGTCTGCATGCTGTTAGTATCATTTACCATTCCCTGTGGTACTTGGCTTAACTGTCCAATACTAGCTTGTTGCATTTGCATATGATGTTGAATGCGCTGCTGTTGTGTATACCCGCTCATGACTTGGTGTTGCTGAAACTGGTTGTGATTCATCATTCCAATACCAGATCCCTGCTGTTGTTGCTGCTGTTGATGCTGCTGCTGTTGCTGCTGTTGATGTTGCTGCTGCTGATGTTGCTGCTGCTGATGTTGCTGCTGCTGATGTTGCTGCTGCTGATGTTGCTGCTGTTGATGTTGCTGCTGTTGATGTTGCTGCTGTTGATGTTGCTGCTGTTGATGCTGCTGTTGCTGCTGCATCATTTGCTGGCGCCTGATTAGAAGCTCACGAAACTGGGGGGAAATTCCAGCATGGTTCATATTCATTGGTTGGCCCTGTGAATTCAACCCTGCTATGGCCTGTTGAGATGAGGGAGACTGAATAGTCTGTGGCTGTGGAGCCTGAGGCTGCTGTGGCATTGTCCGTTGTCCTACAGCCTGCATCGGGCTCACACTTTGAATGCTTGCATTGGGGTGCATGACATGGGGTAGACTTCCTTGGGAGGGCATCCCAGGCATATTGCCAGCACTCTGTAAACCCTGGGTGCTGGCATACTTAGCCGCCCTTTGCTTTATAAAAGCAGCTAATAGCTGTGGATTGGAGTGCAGTATATTAAGTACCTGCTGCTGCTGCATTGGGGAACTAGGGGACCGCAATGTACGGAGCAGTGCAGCTTGTGGCAAGGAACTTTGCTTTCCCTGGCCTGTTCCAGGAATCTGTCCCATACCAGCCTGCGGATTAATATTCATTTGCTGTCCTTGCTGTACAGACATTACAGGTGGTCTCTGCATGGTAGGTTGCATGATTTGTGATCTACTCTGTACACGTGCTAGTTGTTGGGGCATTGAAGGCTGGTGTGGCTGCGCCATTCCTGTAGGTCCCATTCCTGTAGGTCTCATCCCCGAGTCCATTAGAATTGGTCCTCGTAGTCCTTGTGTGTTTATCCCTGTAGACTGCATGGCATTCATTGGCTGCATTTGGTGAGCGTTTGACATTTGGGGTGGGAAAGGTTGTGACTTTGCCATTTGTCTTTGAGTCTCTGCTGCCCTTTGAATCTTCATAGCCATCTCCACAGCCGCTGGAGGGGGACCCGAAGGCTGAACTGATCCTGCCTGGGATGATGGTGGTGTTACTTGGGCTGCTGGATTGCCCTGTGACATACAGCTGGAGGGAAGAGCATGCTGCATACCATAAGATGGCATGTTATTACAAGGAAGTGGTTGAGGCTGTGACTGTGATTGAGGAGTATGTGATATGGGGGGCTGCTGTCCTGTTGGTGTTGTTGGACCAGCTGAATTTGGGGAAGGAAGACTTTGCTGAACACCTACTACCCCTGTTCTTTGCATGCTTGCCATACGTCTGCGCAACATTTGTGCCTGTTGAAGCCTGTGCTGCAACTGCTGCTGCCGAAGCTTGTGTTTTATGTTGAGACAGAAGGGCACAGGACATTTGTTCTCCTGGCAGTGTTTGGCGTGGTAGCAACAAAGTGCTATAAGTTGCTTGCATATTGGGCATCCTCCATTTGTCTTGCGTTTACAGCCCTTTGTATGCTGTACTACTCTCTTCATCTTCTGGCATGATGGCAGTGAGCAGTTTGCATTGCGACACTGGCAAGCATGAACCAGGGACTGGATACAGCGTTGAATACTTAACCTACGAGAATCTCCAGGACTTTGTGTTGCTGCTGCCTGCTGATTGCTACTCTCATCATCCAAGCCAAGGCCAAGTTTTTCCATTTTGTGCTCATGGGTTTTTGTACTATAACATGTGATGCACAAATCATAATCCTAAACAGAGAGAGAAATGTAGGCATTAGAACACAAAAGCCCCAATACTGAGAAAATAGAACTATAAACACAATTTTGATGTACAAGACGTTTTCACTTGTATTACTGTTAATCATGTTAATATTTGGGAAATAAAATTCGAAGAATGAACACAACCCCCATTATCTAAATAATGGATATATTTTAACCACTTGCCGGCCGCTCATTTACAGATTACACAGCTACCGCAGGATGGACAGTGGAGCACGTAATAACCGGCAGCGGCAGGTGGGCGGCAACCTCTTCCCAACGGGTGGACGTACATGTACGTGATTTTTTTCTGCGCGTGTAGAATCCCGGTGTGTATATGACAGCCAGTATCGGCTGTTATATACAAGCTTTTCGACGGCTCTAAAGCCGGCTGATCGCTTGTATGACAACAGCATGCAGCCCCCCCTGCACCGCCGCAGATTATGCCGGGCTTTGCTGGCACCCCTGCGGGTCCAGGACCGGCACAGCGGATGTGTACTCTGTAAATGGAGGAGAGATCAACATCCTCTCTCTCTGTATTACATCACTCCCGCCTTTAGCTGTCATTTATCTGGCTGCTATAGCCAGAGAAGAAGAAGCTGGTGAAGCAGATCTCTGCTTCATCAGCTTCTTTGGGGGTCCTAGCAACCCTGATGTCTCCATAAAGAGGACCTGTCATTGTGTATTGACTATCACATAGGGGGCTTGTTAGTCCCCATGTGATAACTTTATTGCGAAGTTTAAAAAAAAAAAAATTAAAAGTCTCACATTTAAAAAAACAAAACAAAAAAAACCACACATATATAAATATAAATACGCATCGGGTGCACCTACGTGTGAAAACAATGATTACGCCACAAATGTGGGAGTGTCAGCAATTTAAAAGCTTGACATGTTTTGTGTCTTATTTACCCGGTGACCCCGTCTTTTATGTTTTACCAAAAATGTGGGTACTGATAAATATTTTATAACATAACGAAGGGAAAACATTATAGGAGTAAAAAATAAAAAACCCGCAGTGGTGATTAAATACCACCAAAAGAAAGCTCTATCTGTCCCCAAAAATGGTATAAAACTAATTTCAGTACAGGGTCGCATGACGGAATAAATGTCAAAGTACCGCAGAGCATGATTCGGAAAAATGACCTGGACAGGAAGGGGGGTTAACACCCAGGTCAGCAAGTAGTTAATGGATATATTTACCTCACACACTGTGCAGTGCCATCGTGTCTCTACATGGTGTTTGCACTCATTACAAGTGTAGACAAATCGGTCCTGGCTTTGGGTATGAAGTTCCACCAGCATGCACATAGTAGACCATTTAGCTCTACGCATAGAGGAGAATTCCAAGTGTTTGTCCCTTGCAAGAGTTAGAAAGGCATCACGTCCATCCATTAGGTCACAAGGAATTAAGGGATCTGGTTCTACAACAGGGGGCAGGGAGTTGGCAGCAGGCCCAGCAATTAACCGGATAACAAAAAAGACCTGAAAACAGAAAAGTATTTAGACTGTTAAGAAACTTTATAGTATTAATGAACATTAGTTTAGTTACTTTATATTTTGTCATCCTTTGTTGTTTATCAAAGCTGCTAATCTCTTACAACCTCTTTTCAGACACTTCCTGTCTACACACATTTTTTAGGGTGAAAGTCCTGATGGGGATAATAGGGGAATATGCATTCTTAACATGTGTTGTGTTGGCATGGCCATTTGTATCCACTGGAAAATCATGTAACAGGGTGTCAATGCAGGCGAACTAAGCAGAAAATGGATAAAGTATTGATATCATATATATTAAAAAAAAGTGTTTAAACCAGAACCTTAAGGGCAGGATAACCAGGTATTGTTTTAATTAATACTGCAGATTTACAAACACTGAAAAGTGACTTTTGAAATTACTTCCAACTTGTAATCAGTGATTTAAAAAAAAAATGTAAGCAACTAAATGATCTAATCTCACAATGTCTCTGTACTGCTAGCTTTGTACATTCACCTCCATCGTTCTAACTTCTATACATTGCCTTAGAAACCACTCACCTCTTTGTGTTTTTCCATTGTGGCATACAGCTTTTGTGACAAGTCATTGGAAACATTAGGCATGCCAGGTTTCTTCTTGTTCCCTCTGCTCAGACTGCTTTTGTTTTTGCTTGTCTTTTTGTTGTTCTTTTTCTTTGCATTCTTGCTATCACCTTTTCCAACCTGTCAAGCATACATCAATGGGGAGGAGAAATCAAAAAATTACCAAGAGCCAAGACAAAAAAAAAATGCATTCTATAATAATTCCTATGGCTTTAACCACTTCCAGCGGGTACACGTAAATGTACGTCCTTCGCTGGAAGTGGTTATACCAAGAACACGGCTGCTGCTACCATTTTAAACAGCAGGCGATTGCTGTTTAAATACAAGCGATCTGGCGTCTGATCACTGGACCCGGAAGTGATGTGCATTACATCACTTCCGGTGTCACTGGGCACATTGTCAGGCTTCTAGAGCCAGAAGAAGCTGATGAAGCAGATCTCTGCTTCATCAGCTTCTTTGGGGTCTCTAGGTGACATTAGGGGTCTGATGTCTCCATAAAGAGTACCTGTCACCTTATACTTGTCAGCCTCCTATGCAATAGCAATAAAGTTGAGTGTAAAGAAATAAAAAAAAATGTAAAAAGTAAAGTAACATAAAAAAAGCAAAACAATTATTTTAAAGCCCCCCGCACGCAAACACACGTCGGATGCGCCTACGTGTAAAACCAAAAATTGTGCCACACGTTACATATCATCGCGAGCGTCGGAGTGAGAACAAGAATTCTAGGCCCATTAATCACTGTTGGCACTAAACTGATGAGCCGTAAAAGCGTTTAAAGTGTCGCCTATGGTAAATTTTGGTTAACGCAGTTTTCTGCGGTTTCATAGACAAATGCAATTTGAAGGCTCAACATGTTTGGTATTTATTTACCTGGGGTGACCCCGCCTCCTATATTTTACCAACAAATTGGGTATTATATTCTGTTTCTGTGCACTAAATTTCATTTGTGTATTTTATCCAAAAAATACTTGTTTGATAAACATTTACGCAAATACTGTGCAAAATACAAAATTGCAACTAGCATCTTTTTATTCTACAGGGCCTCTGCTTTCAGAAAATATTCAATTGTTTGGGGGTCTAAAGCTGTGGTTAAAAACAGCCTTAGTTTTCGTAAACATGAAAGCTACCTTTAATAGAAACAGAAATTGAGGTTTTTGACAGAGTGTCTCCGGTTAACTAAAGTCTCTTGTAAAAGTATTCAGACCATTCACTGATCTTTTTTTTTTGCTTAAATCCTACACTAAACCTTTTTTCTCTTATTCATAACACAAATCACTGAACATTCTACTGCGTTTGGCAGGAGAAAAAAATGTAACAAAAATATAGCCACTCTGCATATCAGGAGGAGATAAACGGTAGGCTGGAATCATGATGTAGCTATTCAATTACAGTAGAGACTGTTTTACACTTTTGTAGAGAGATCTTTATAATAAACCTGCAACAACTGAAACTTACAATATACAAAAAGAAACGCAGAACACTGCTTTCTAAATGCATCTTGGGAAAATGTTATAACACAAAGTGATTAGCATTTATTGTGGTAATGTAGAGGTGCAGCGATGTTGTACAGTTTATTTGTGTACATTTTCATGACTTGCATTGCTGGCTTTTTAATTTTTTTAATGAACATTTTAGTAGGCTCGAGTCCTACAAATTGAAAAAAATGTTCTCCACAGAAAACTTAGTTGGACACTGGGGTCGGGTTTTAAAGCAGCTGCCCCCCTCCCTGTGAGTTATTGTCACAAGATCACTAGGGATGCAGCTATACCGTTTTTTCGGTATCGAGTACCGATATTATTTTCTGGTACTCGCCGGTACCGAATATACCATTAAGGAAGCCGGGCGGCGTGTATAGCGGTCTTAGACATCCCTACTCCTTCTGTGAGCCTTTCTCCCCGATACTTAGCGTTGAAAGTTTAATGCTTACACCTTTTGTCCTCCTCAGAGTGGCTGTTCTTAGCTTATGGACCTGTTTTACCAATAATCCCTTTGGGATCTGTTTTGAGGCTGGAAAACCTTCCAGTGTTCCCTTTGTTGACGATTCTTGTTGTTGATCTATTATCCCAGTTCAATTAGTTATATTACTACACCTGTTGGTGGTTGCATTGGCTCACAGCTTCTGCTGGTGAGCACTTGCTACCGGACAATCAATGAGAACACTAAGCTCTCCAGCGCTAGCTTCTTCCTACCATGCAGGAGATGAAGCACACCCAAATGCACAAATCTTCATCCCCAGAATGAAGACTGCAGAATGGAGAGTCTCAAAAGTACAAATGATGCCACTAAGGCAAACTGTGCGGTTAAGAGTAACATACTCAACGTTGTCCAGGTTAGGAACCAGGTCACTGAACCTCTCATAGGTAGAATACCCAAACCTGCCTGTAGGTAAAAGGTCCTGGAGCACTAAAAAGATGTCCAACAAAGATCAGGCCAAGGAACCTGCTTACAAAAGGGCCCCATAAAGAAGCAAGCACCGAACTGGTCCAGGGAAAGAGTCTAATTTGAGACAAGAGGACAACCATAAGACAGGAGGTCTCTATGATGAGGGTGAAGGATTTAACCCATAGACCCTAAATGACTGAGGATGCATGTCATGGACCACAAGAACCATGGGGACTGCCTGCATGTCTCGCCTCAGTTCCAGACACCAAAGGGAAGACAAAGGCAGGCCAAAGGGCAACAAGAGCAGGTAGAAGCGAGGAGCGCAAGCCCCCCACACCCCACTAGCCCTTAAACCGGAAAGACTTGGCAGTGCTGTGACCATTAGAGAAGGTTCTAACCCAGAGGGTGCAGAGTGCATACCAACACTAGACATCTATGAGGTTCCAAAGAGAGTTGGGCACTTGGAGAGAATTCTGATTATCAGAGTTCAGAAAAACAAACTTAAGGAAGGTACCCTAAATGTCCCACAAAAGGGCTGCCAAGAAAAGGCACTAGGGGACAGATAAAAGGTCCATTGCTATTAACAACTACAAGTAAAAAGTCTGAGGGAGCAGTGGAAACTGCTCCCAACTAACTCCGAAGCTCCCTCTAGTCAGAGGGATACTGAGGATCAGCATTATCCAGACTTACAGAATTTCCCTGAGGAGGGGAGGGAATGCCTTTGTAGGAATAAGGGAATAACTTTCAAGGGTAAGTGCTTAATAAAAAAGATATTTGTGGGAAGCAGTGACTGAAAGTTACTGCTCTCTGCAGGTAGGAGACAGTGGGCAATTAGGATTACATGATTGACGGGCCCTCGCTACATAGAGCAGGCATGTGACAGCTGCAATGTCCCTACTGGCTTTCTGTACATAGAGCCGGCGTGTGACAGCTGCAAAGTCCCACGCCAGCTCAAAGTATTGGGAAGAATATACTTTACTCTCCCAATAGTCCTTTAATACTTGACACATCCTGGATCGCAGCAGCAGGGGGAGACAGAGTATGCTATGTATGCCCTGTGCACTTGCATGACATTTTAGGAGCTTACATAGCATGCCCAAGGAACGGGAGCAGTTAAAAAGTGATGAAGTGCATCTACATAAAGACTACTACTCTAGCAGCAATGCATCAGCTAGACTCCTGTGGGGTTTTTTTTTTTTTTTAACACACTTTCAATACATAGCATGAACAATACTTGGGGCTCAGTGCTAAAAACTGGGAAGTATTGGTGTGACCATTATAATTTAATCATTTTTTTAATCAGATATAAATACTCATAGCAGAGAAAGTGATGCTGCTGTTTGTGTGCATGATAGTCCTGTACTTGCTGTTTATACCATGATGTTGGGAAATAAATTTGGTTGCGGATGCAACATAAACAAAGAGATGAACAACTGTGAAAATCCAGAGAATAGGCTTGGTTTAATGCTTTGATGAAAAAGGTATGTATTTCTGTAAACTCTATAGACAACTAGGGGCATGTTTAAAAATTGAGTGGTCAGGTTTTTCTTTTTGGTAAACATGGTAAAGTAGTACAGTGAGCGCATCCTATTGGTCTTTGATCATCAAGCACAGGGTATAGTAGACAATTTTAATGTCTATTTCAGATAATATTAAGAACAGAGTATGTAATTTATTGAATCTAAAAATCGAATGCAGGAACAAAAAATCACCTCAACACTTTCATCAAGGACAGTATTTTCTTCTCTCTTTCTTTCTTCCTCCTCTTGTTCTAATTCTTTGATGCTCTCCTCCAATACATTTGGCCAGAAATCGCCTTCAAAGTAGGGCAACTCCTTGGCACTAGTAAGCCTGTCTTCTGTTGCCTGTTTGAAGATGTCCTGAAAATAAAAACAAAGTGTATCACAAACAATTACTTTTTCCATTTAAATGCTAGTTTCACCTTTTTTTTAATTTTATTTCAGTGCTGCTCATTTCCTTTAAGCCTCATTCAGTTACTGTCTGTCTACATGCACTCTCTGCAACATCTACTATACATCATTGTTGTGAACTGCTTTGCTGACAGTGACATTGGTGGATTATGCCTGAGCAATGTGTGTCAGTACAGCTGCCTATAGTCTCCAATAGTGGCATGTGTGACAAAGCATAAGTACAACTGGGAGACAGTTTTTACCCTATAAAAAGACGTGCTCAACAAAGCCCTTCACGATCGGATCAACTGGTATTTAAAGAAACGCTGTATAATTATAAAAACTGAAAACAACTTTTGCAATTACATTAAAATGCTAACACTTTAGTGATGGAATTATATTATGTATGAAATTATGCAAGATTCAATTTACAAATTGAACTTGTAAAGGTTGTAGATAGTTACTTTGCTGACTGTTAAAAATCCTCTAATACTTTCCTAGGCAAAATGTTTCATCCTAATTGGAATTGACATCACTGTCTGCGAAGAATTTTAAAAGTCATAACATCAGGGTTATAAAAAAATGTATTTCAAATGTTTTATAAAGTGATAAGACAGAATAAAACATGGAGGTTTTAAGCACACAGAAAACACAAATCATAGTTACTTTGTAGTCATGAACGATGCGCTCCGACACAGATTTGTCCAACATTTTCTTATACCATTCCTGTAAACGTTTGGGCTTTGGAATTTTCTGATCGGGAGGATGACAATGGAAAATGTAGTCATCTCCTTCACTAGGAGGACAAGCCCAGATATGTCCAGTTGTGTACCTGTGTAGAGATGTCAAAAAATCTTGCCATTTAATTAAACAAATATAGCAAACATGAAAATGTTACAAATGTAACTTATGTTAACAAGGTTATGTCAGAAAAGAGAAAAAAAAATGTTTGAAAAGATTGCTTTGATGACTGTCCGATTACCTAGCCACCACTTTTTTTTTTTTTTTACTGCGGCATGCTCCACATGTAGTTCACGCAAATCCATCATTTACAATAACGTATCAACCTTTTTAAACTCTATCCTATACCTAATTAAAACTAATTTTGGCCTGACATTTTTACAGATTGAAAGGGCTCCTGCTTGCCACTACGGTTTTGGAGAATACCCTAATGTCAGAAGAACATTTATGTGGCTGTCTTTGAGGTATCAACCAACTATTATGTACCCCTTTGTCAAACTTTGGCTCTGTGGGATAAAATGAACATGGACTGGGGTGGAGCAATTGTTTATAAGTATTCGACTAATAGCAAACAATTTAATCACCAAACAGGGGGTGTTTATACTCTCCTGGAAATCATTTTTTATTTCAACAGAAAGTAAACAGTTTTTTTCCCCCCCAGAGGGTTATTTTTTCCCTTTAGTTAGTAAAAAAGTGGTTAATACCGCAAAAGTAAAGCTCAGTCTAAAAAATTATATAAAATTAATTTGGGTACAGTGTTGCATGACTAAGATGACATGACCTGACACTTGCATGAGTATATGGCAAACTATTACAGAACTGATTGAAAAATGATCTAGTAAGGAAGGGGGGAGTAACATGCTTGTATTGAGGTGGTTAAGGAATACAGGATTCAGAGACAAATGGGATATTATAATGCAGCCGTGCAAATTTGGGAAACAGCTGTAGAAAAGACCAAGAAGCACTCACAGATCAAAAAGAGTGCACCTTGACAGGAAATGGTGGAATTCACACCCTAAGACTATAAGCTTGAATGGTGATTTGTCCGAGCCACCTAAAAATGGTGGAATGAGGAATTGCTTGTCTCCCCTTTGTGGGCACTATCAGGGATGACAAATCAGTCTTTCAGACGGAAGCAATGGCTGTGAGGTAGACACACAAGAGCACAAACTAAGTCTAAACAATAAAGGAAAATCTCCTGCTGATGCACTGGGGCTGGACAGAGAAACATAGGCATAATGTTCTGCTTGAGATAAAAAGCTGACGCTACCTTGCAAAGGACAGAGACTCTAGGCCCTAATTTCACATTGTCCTTGTGTAATGCCAGAAAAGGTTCTCTACAGGCAAAGCATCCAGTTCAGACACATGCCTTAGGGAGGTGATGGCAACAAGGAGCGAGCGAGAGTAGTAAAAGGAATTATCCCCAATAGGTTCAAAAGGCCATTTTTTGAAGAGCCAAAAGAACCAGATTTTTTAAATCTAATTGATCCACAGGTAGGCACACAGGGGGAGCCACACGGGACACTGTACAAATAATTTGATCAAAGAATAGAAGGCTAACAGTCTTTGGAAAAGTATCGCAAGCACAGACCCTTGAAAGTACTCAGGGCAACGTGATTAAAGCCTCATTGTAAAGAAAGTCAGGATACTTTCTACAGATTATTTTCTGGGATGAAAAATGAATTCCTCGTACCAAACAAATTATGCCTTCCATGTGCAGTGGTAAATTTGGAACTGTGAAAAGGTTGGAACAAAACCCCTGAAATCTTTCCAATACAGCAACTAGGGTGATAACCCCTTGGGTAAGAAAACTCACAAGGGTTACATGGAGGTCTGATAATCTGACCACAGGAAGATTCGGAGGCGGTTGGGAGTGGAACTCTAGTTTGTGGGGCTCCTTTTCGTACTGATGTGGACTTGTCTGCAGGTCTGAGGAATTTAGAAGCCCAGGGTTTGCAGTGACACTGGGCTACTGGCTTGGGTTTGGCCTTAGAGGCTGAAGCCAGGATGTAAAGGAAACTCTTCTTAGCCTTAGAGAAGGGGAGGGGATGATTTTTTCCCAGTTTGAGGCCTAGGCTTCTTCTGCTAAGGTAACTGACTACTATTACCCCTCTTACATCCTTGATAAAGGTGTCCCTTGAAGGGCATGGATAATAAATGCTACATAAATGCCTGCTCCACAGCCCAACATTTCTACCAAAAGGTTAATGGATAGGAGAATACGGGAAAGCAGACAGAAGGCATCCACTAACCCACCTACACAGTAGTGCAGAGCTGTTGGCATGAATGCCAATTAGTCCACAAATAAAGGATCCGTGTGGAGTAGCTCTGGATCCGTTTCCATGAGTTTAGTCTATTACCCTAATGTTTGAAAGACTTGCATTACAGCAACAGGAGGTTGCAAGGCAGGTTCTGCTTGTGAAAACAAGGCTTTGAAAATCTCTAAACATTTGTCTGGGGCATGATCTCCAGCAAGGATAGTCAAACATCAGGCACTGGAAGAATGACAGCCATAGACATGACAGAGGCAAATGAATGATGGAATTTGCAGTTTTAGTACAGCTGGAGGGCTGAGGTTTAGCTACCACTGCTCAACAGGAATGGTCAGTGCTTTGTTAAAATGGACACTGTCAGATGAACTGTGGGAAGTGCCCACTTCTTGATAAAGGCCTCCTCAAACAAGTATTGAATTGGAAAATGTGGGTGCAAGGGAAGAGTGTGTGCATCGGAAATGTTTTGGTAGGGCCTTTAAGGGATTCAAGACTGGTAGCCACACTGGTGAAGTTTACACGCTGCTCCTCCATCTTTAGGTTGGCACACACCACATCAATGAGGGTCAAAATGCTCTTAGAGTTATAGAGGCTGCCTGCGACTCCTCGGGGCCAATATTATCCTGTAAGGATTTGTGAGACTCTTCATTATATACAGTTTCTGAAACCAAATGTGCAGAGTCAGCAATTAAAACCAGATAAAATTGCAATTTGGTCCACGAAAGCCTTCATAACTGCAGTGAAATCCTCTCAGATTAAATTTATGGAAAGTGCCACACCCAACAGAGCAAAGATCTTTGAAAGTGAATAACTTCACCTAGAGAAGTCGGGGTGGCTTATTGTAAAGTTCTTTTACGGTTTGTTAGGAATATGAAAGTAGTGTAATGTCCTTATTCTGAGCACATGTGCACTTTGAATACAAGGCAGCAGTTAAAGCAAACAAACAGAATTCTCTCACAAACCTGGATGCAGAATTGTCTTGGGGTAAACATGCAGCTGGTGTGGGGAGTTATTTAACCACTTCAAGACCAGGTGTTTAGACCCCCTTCCTGGCCAGGCCATTTTTCAGTATTCAGCGCTGCGGTACTTTGATTGACGTTTATTGCGTCATGCAACGCTGTACTGAAATTAATTGTATACCATTTTTTGGGGACAGATAGAGCTTTCTTTTGGTGGTATTTAATTTTATTGAAAATGTTGGGAAAAAAATGTTTTTTCCATTATATTAGGAAACAATGATTAATACCCATATTTTTGTTAAAATATAAAAGTCAGGGTCACGTCGGGTAGATAGACACCAAACAAGTCATGCTTTAAAATTGCGCGCTCCCGCGAAATCGCAAAAAACTATCATACCCAAAATTGGTCAGAGGCGACGCTTTAAAAAGCTTTTACAGCTCATCAGTTTAGTGTTATCGGAACTATTGCTCTCATTCCGACGTTCGCGACGATATGTAACATGTGCGGCGTAATGGGCAAAATCGTCGTTTTCTGCTTCATCAGCTTCTCTCCAGCAACTGAAGCTGGAGAGTGACACGAGAATGCGGAAGTGATGTAATATACAGGAGAGGGGACCTCCCTCTGATCCCCTGTGACAGAGGCAGTATGCTGGTCCCGGGCTCGCACCGACACAGCGGAGCCTGGGACCAACGTGACAGCGGGAGGGGGCGCACATCCCGGGACCTCATACAAGCGATCCGCCGGCTCTATAGCCGGTGGATCGCTTGTATATTAACGGGCATCGCTGCCTGTTTTCAAATGTCGGCATTTCCCACTCGCGCACCCAGCGGCGTGCGCGAGGGGGCGTGGCTGAGCGGACGTCTAAAGACGCCCGCTCAGATCTAGAGAGCTCCTGGCCAGCCGTTTTTTTACAACGCCGGCGGGGAAGTGGTTAAAGCGTATTTAAACTCAAATAAAAATGTATTGTATTGCAGGTTCCCAATCCCAGATGTTGTGGGAGCATTAGTTTTTTTAAAAAGTTTCTTTACATTTCCACCTAATCAGTCCAGTAACACACATCTTGTCTTAGGATGGCTATGCTCACTCAAACAGACTGCTGTGTTTATGCTATACACAGACTGCATCACATATATTTTTTTTTTATTTTGCCCATAGTTCCACTTTAAGTTGTACAGTTGCTTTATGCTACAAAAACAAATCACTTACCCAAGTTTCTTAACATATTCAAGATATCCAATTAAAAGCTCATGGTAGACAGCTGTCCTTAAGCACTTTGGTTGAAAAAAGTGAACACTATCCAGGTAAGAGATGTATACACGCCTAGGTAATGGGAACAATAGGATATAGTCATATGCAATTCAGAACAATTATGTGAAATTTGGATTATTATAAATAGTATACCTACCTCTGGTTGGGTGGTGGGCAATCAGACCCATACTCTTGTACATGCATGCCAAAAAAGCACAACTCAACCCCATCTACCTCTTCAAAAGCAAAAAGGGCCTTTGTACGGTAAGGGAAAGACTCTGCCATTTCTCCTGTATCCACAAACCTGAAACCAACAAGGAAAATGTTTTTTCAACAAAATGTAATCTTGTTTTTGTGAGCGCAACAAATATAAAACTGGAATGCAGTAATCAGTGGCACAAATAGTAACTTCTACATTTTATGAAAAAAAAAAACAAAAAAAACACCCAGTGGTGTGGAAATTTGAAAAAACCCCAAAAAACCCCCACTTGTCCAGGGACTAAAGCGGGGGCCCAATCTATTTGTCATGATACAAAAAAAAGTTTTTTTAAGACATGTCGCCTGTGGTTCACTGCTATGCAGTTTTTCTGCAAAAAAAAAAAAGGGTAAATAAAAAACACAGGACTATTTTCCTAAACCGATTTAAAGGTTTACAATGTACATTAAGCGACAAAACTTTTTTATTTTTGATTTAACAGTAACATCTGTTTCTTGGAGTAGAGTGCAGGACACAGGCAGATAAGGATTGAACATTGGCTAGAGCTTTGAGGAGCTTCATAAAACCCCTCTCCCAAGAACCCTCAGTTTTGTTTAGCAAGCTATGGAAGACACAGCAGGGATGAATCTGTGGTCTGTACTGTACTCCAAGAACCAATTTAACTGATAAGCAAATAATCCCATTTTCTTGATCTTACAGTATAGCACACAGGCAGTTTCAGAGACGACTGGCACGTGCAAAAGCAACACAACTGAGGTGTGCAATGCAGCAAACAACCTCAAACAGACCCATGAAACAAAAAGGTGATACCCCAACTCAAACAACAGTCTGTAGAAACTTACAGCCAAAACAAACAATCAGAAGAGGCTAAAACATCCACCTGGTAAAATTTGATAAACATGGGAACAGAAGACCAGGTGGCGGCCTCACAAATCTGCAAAGCAGTTGCCCGATGCCGAAAAGCCCAAGAGGCACTGACCAATCTAACCAAAAGCAGAGCCTTACCTTTAGTAGAAAAGGCATGACTATGTCTAATCCCCCAACAGATGGTGGAATGAGACCCAGGTAGTCCCCTGATGGAGCCTCCAGGAAGGACACAAAAAACCACCAGGGGGGAAGAGAGCAGATTGGAAGGCATAAATGGATGA
>NW_017306979.1:0-68835 GCF_000935625.1 Nanorana parkeri | reverse complement strand
AAAAAAAAATCCACCTTGTAACCCTGGGAAGCTACAGAATGTAACCACAGATCCTGGCAGTCCTGAATCCAAATGGACACAAAGGCCAACAGACACTCCCCCACTTGCAAAAAGTATGGACCCTGTCAGCAAGCATTGGAATGGGCTAAAAGGGAAATCTTTTTTTTAAAATCAGGTTTTATTTAAACATTTTAAATGTAAAACATTAAAATTTTTTTTTAAAGTACATGCACTATAATGCCAAAAGCATTGGGACTCCGGCCTTTACATGCAAATGAACTTTAATTGCATCCCAGTCTAAGTCCGTAGGGTTCAACATTGAGTTGGCCCTCCCTTTGCCGCTAACAGCTCCAGCTCTTCTGGGAAGGCATCCACAAGGTTTAGGAGTGTGTCCATGGGAATGTTTGACTATTCTTCCAGAAGCACATTTGTGAGGCCAGGTACTGATGTTGGAGGAGAAGGCCTGGCTCGCAGTCTCTGCTCTAATTCATCCCAAAGGTGTTCTATCGGGTTGAGGTCAGGACTCTGTGCAGGCCAGTCTGATTCCTCCACCCCAAACTCACTCATCCATGTCTTTATGGACCTTGTTTTGTGCACTTGTGTGCAGTCATGTTGGAACAGGAAGGGGCCATCCCCAAACTGTTCCCACAAAGTTGGGAGCATGAAATTGTCCTAGTTGAGACTCTAATTTTTGTTAATATGCAAAACATCGCAGAGAACAGTATGACACAAAACATAGTTTGGTCCAAAAGATCTGTTCTAATTTTATTATGGCGCATCTGGTTTTTAAGATAAAAAGAGGGGAGTGGAGTGTAATGTAATGTTCTGCAGAGCTAGCTAAATGGATAATATAGGTCAGTAGATATCTTGAAGTTGCGATACTAAATTTCTAGGAGAGGTGAGAGCACTCGTGTAAACGTTCAGTCTTCACCAGAAAACAATGGACATAAGTATTTTATTTATTACAGTATTTTATTTATTACAGGTATTGTGGTCACATCTGTCACGTAACCGTATATGGAACAATTACCTGCTGTTCGGGATAGATGATTGTTCCAGGACGCAGATAGATTGTGTCCAGGGACAATCATCTAACCCAATCCACAGGTAAATCGTTCCTTGTATGCTTACATGCAGACAGCCACTGTCAGATGTGGCCACAGTCAGGTTCTCAGAGATGATCAGGAACTGATCAGAGAGGTCCCTGACCATGTGATCATCTATGCAAACTATGACATCATAATCACATAAGGCTGGAGGCTTTGTTGAAAAAAAAAAAAAAAGCCATAAATCTCTGGTCACAAAAGGAATAAAATATATCTGAACTGAGAAAAATGTGTAGGCTGCCATTCCTGACCTTTTAAAATGCTAGTTGCCCGATTGTTTCTGGCCTCAATATTTTGTGTCACTGACCTGAAACTAGCTTGCAGCAGTCAAAACTCCATATTTGCACTGTTGTGGGAGATTCTGGAAAAAAATAAAAACCCATTTCCAGTAATACTTACTTGGCTTTCATACCAGGTTTCACTTCCACTGTTTTGTCAGAGGCATGGACAACACGCACGGTAACTTCTCCAGCCTCGGGATTATTTTGTCTCCTTAGAAAATCATTGACACGATTCTCCAAAAATGAACCTAATCTTGTAGTTGGCATTCCTGTTGAAAGAATTTGTAAGAGTCTTAATTGGTATATTCCAATATTTTAGGACGGCTTCAACTAAAAATCCAAGGCACTTACGTTTTGCTGAAAACTTGTTCTCTTTTCTGGTTTGACCGCTTTTCTTCAGGCAACCATCGCAAACAAAACTACAGTTAAAAAGAAAGAAGTCAAGTTTACAGAAAAAAGGCCTCAAACCCATGTATAATTTACCAACACAGCAGATGTTGCATAGAAAGATATGGATGATCCACAAAAAAATAGATTTTATGGTTTTTAATAGAAATGTCATTATAATCCGAGTATTAAGTAAACACTTCCTTCATCTTAAAGTATCTAAAGCCAAAAATAGGATTTTTGTTCTCACCATAAAGTTATTTATCTAGATTCCATTGGGGACAAGGGAAGTTTTTAACCCCTTAGCGACCAGTAACGTACATAGTACGTCACTGGCAGCGGGCCCGTTTAAACAGACTGCCGCGTTTACAATAGAAGTGATTCTGGCGGCTCAGCTGCCATCAGACCGATTCTACGGGCCGGTTAAGTGCCTGCCCCCACTCATGCCAACACCCCCGCTGTGTTTCCCAGGCTCCGCTGCCCCTCCTGCGGGCCTGAGAACGGCATCCTGGGTCTTGGCGGGAAGCTAGACAGGAGAGCGGCGAATGTCCGTTCACCGATCTCCTCCCCGTTCCATGGGACCAGGAGTGACGCATATTGCATTACTTCCGGTCCCTGACCTGACATTGTTTGGCTCCGAAAGTCAAGCAATAAGCTATTTAAGTGCGATTTGCACTGCAATTGCTTAAAGTGGAAAGGTGAAAAGTTAAAAAAAAAGAATAAAATAAATGTAAAAATGATGATTTTTAAAAAATGTAAAAGTCCCCTGCGAGCTCTCACGTAAACACGCGTTGGGCGTGCCTACGTAAGAAA
The DNA here is from genome assembly GCF_000935625.1 of Nanorana parkeri. Taxonomy (NCBI): domain Eukaryota; kingdom Metazoa; phylum Chordata; class Amphibia; order Anura; family Dicroglossidae; genus Nanorana; species Nanorana parkeri. The sequence goes on along the minus strand of NW_017306979.1, from coordinate 66,248 downwards.
ACGTTGATCGCATTACTCATGTTGGGTATCGCAGCACATGCCAGAGTGAGAGCAATAATTCTAGGGCCATTATTTACACATAGCTCTAAATTGATGACCTGTAGGGGCTCTTAAAGCGTTGCCTATGGACTTTTTGGGGTACTGAATTTTGTCGTGGTTTCACAGACGCACAAAATTTTTGATCTGGACATGCTGGGTATCTATTTACTTGTCGTAAGCTCATCTTTTATATTTTACAAAAAAAAAAATGGGTATTATATTGTGTTTTGGGGGACTAAATTTAATTTGTGCATTTTTCACTAAATTTATGGGTTTGATAAAGAGTTGCGTTAATATTGTGCAACATAAAAATGTGCAACTGCCGCCATTTAATTTTACAGGGTCTTGGCTTTCAGACTTTCAGGCCTAAAATGTGAATTATAACATGTGGGCAAAAAAAAGAAAATGTCTTGGCAATGAAAGGGTCCTTAAGCGGTTAATCTTCACATTATACTGCTGCTAGACACTGGCAAACAAACTGTGGGAAACCCAAGATAACCCCTCCTACTACCAGCAAACCTCAGTTTTGTAGCATTTGTAGCAAAGCAGTACCAATAGCAAGGTCTTTAACACAGAGAGGTGGGATCTGTGTCCCTCAATGGACCCCAAGAAAAGGATTTTAGGTACAAAAATATTCTCTCTCTCATTGATTGAGGGGGACACAAACTCTTATATCTTCAACGAGCTAAGATGACCAATAAAGAAAAGAAAATTTGGGACCATCTGCATCTCAAAGAGCTGGCTGAAGGACCTCACACCCGAAGTTAGCATGGTGGAACTTGAACTTGTGAACAGAAGACCAGGTGACAGGCTTGCTAATCTGAGAAACCGATACTTGATGCAGAAAAGCCAATAAAGCACTCACAGATCTAGGAGAGTGCACCTTGACAAAGAAATGTAGAGCCTGATTCTGGAGACCATGAGCTTGAGTCTATCGTCTTCTTAAGCCACCTAGAGGTGGTAGTGCAATAAGTCGGTGCACCTTTCTAGGGTTCATCTGGGAAGACAAAAAGGGAATCAGTCTTTCTAAAAGAAGCAGAAAAGACAGATTCTCGAAGCTTGAGCCACATCCAGACAATGAAGACAAATTTCCTTTTGGTGAAAACAGAGATGGAAGAACCTTAAGTGCGATAGAAGCACTGCGTCCTAAACCACCTAACCCCCCCCCCCCCCTTTACCTTTAAAGGGTATCTACCAGGATAAGGCTGTCGGTTCAGATACATGCTCTGCAGAAATGATGGCTATGAATGAAAGAAAACCACCTTGTGGGTGAGATTAGAAAGAGGAATATCCCTAACAGGTTTAAACAGTAGTTTCTAAAGTACAGATAGAAGCAGTTGAGATCCTGCATAGTCAGAGAGCAATGGGTGGTGGGAACTACATGAGAGACTCTGTACCAAAGGTTTTTTTTCTTTTCTTTTTACCAAAGAGTGAGAGGCCAAAGATTCTGGGGGAGGAAAGACATAGATAAGGGTGTGCTGATTTAATGGAGCCACCAAAGCATGCATTGCTTTTGCTAATGGATCCCTGTATCTGGAGACAAACTGGTTCGTTTAAGAAGTTGGAACCCAGACGGTTTACATTTGGCACCCCCAACTGTGACACAGATCCTGGAACACAGGCAGGTTTAGAGACCCCTCCCCCAGTTCCATGCACTGTTGGCTACGAAAATCTGCCTACGAATTGTCTATGCCCGAAATGTACAGGACAGTCAAGGCTGGAGCAAAAAGTTCTGTCCAGAACAGAATCAGATCTAAATTTTGCCACAGCAAGACTTGAGGATCCTCTTCTGATGGACAATGATACTGTGGTGGCAAACATCAGCCAACTGAATCCAAATCAAATGACCTTCCAGCATGAATGGGGAATGGAGAGTGCAGGACTAGTGCAGGGGCCAGCACCTTGGTGAATGCCCGCGGTGCAGACATGAGGTCCAAGGGCAGGACCATGAGCTGGTAGTGTAGAGGTCCCCCGGTAAAATGTAGAAAAAGCTGATGCTCAGGAAAGATGGGGACATGCAGGTAGATGTCCTCGATGTCCACAGAAGCCAGAAAGTCTCCCTGGTGAAGGGAGGAGATGGCAGATTTGGTGGATTCTATGCAGAATTTCTGTGCTTAAATGAAGCCATTTAGAGCTGCGAGATCTAGAATGGGGCAGATGCCCCCTCTGGGCATGGGAACAGTGAATGGGTTTGAGTCAAATCCCTGAAACCGTTGTGCCAAAGGAACTGGAGCATCGACATCTTGGTCCAAAAGACCTGAAAGCGCTTGATGGAGATCTGCTAATTTATGTGGTGACATAGGAAGGTTAGAGGTAAGAAACCAATGGAGGTGGAAGAGCAAACCATCAGTTTGCACCCCAAAGATACCAACTGCTACATGCTGTCCAAGTGTCTGCAAAAGTTAACACATGTGCCTCACTCTGAAAAAGGGGGGGCACCTTCATGCAGGCTTGTCTGAGAACTTGGCACACTTTTAGCCCCAGGCCTTGTGGGTGGACTGGGGACTAGGCTTGGAGGGTCTTGACGAGGAAGTCAAGGGAGAGGAGAAACAAAAGGGACATTTCTTAGCAGTGGAGGAAGGGGTAGACTTCACACTCTGCTCTGAAGGTTTCTACCTTTGAGGAAACTGTGTGCTTTTGCCACCAGCAGCGTCCTTGAGGATGGTATCAAGAGTTGGTCTGAAGAGATGTCCCTTGAAGGCCATGTGGATCAAACACTTCTTATACAAGGACTCGGCAGTCCAGCACTTTGACCAAAGTGCCCTACGCATGTGTACAGACATGAGACCCATGAAAGAAATGAGAAAGAAGCTTTCAGCAGACCATCAACTGAAATCTTAAACTCCAGATATTTGCTCCACGTGTTCAAAAACCAAGAGAGTTAACTATAGCAGAGGTTAGATCTCTTGAAACAATCAGACTTAATAACGTTAAGTCATAACCAGGGTAGGTTGAAGAGCAAGCCCAGCTAGCCAAAACAGAACTTCAATGAGCTCAAGAAAAAGCTTTCAACCGCTTACTGGTTGGGCCCTTAAAGACAGGCGCATCCTCTGTTTGAATAGTTAGCACCTTGTTAAGGCAAGACACTGCTGGATACACAGTTGGTATAGACCACTTTTGCAAAAAAACCTCCCCAAACAAATAAAAAGCCTATAAGTGCTTAGAAGGAGCAGACAGCTTATCAGGGTGTTTCCAATCTCCGTATAGAAAGAACAAAAAAAATTGGGTGGAAGTGGATAGTCTCTGCAGCCTTAATTTTTTTTTTTCTTCAAGTTTAAGAAAACCATAGATGTTTGTTATGTGCTCCCATTCACACAAAATACCTAAACATTTTTTTTAGAAATATTTCTTACCTTTATAGAGATGTTTCTTTAGAGTGGGCTTTTGGACAGACTGCAAGCTACTTTGAGCAATTTGAAAGTGAAAGTAGAGAGGGACACAGTGGGGACAGCCTCAGGTCCCTCACATTAACATACAAAACACAGGTACTTGAGATTTTAAAACCTTTGTTAAGACAGTCTAGTTAGTTTGTTTAGTTTTTAGTTTGAGTTCAAATCTAAAGTACAACTGATGAGATCTGCCGGAACAGTATATGCAGCGTAAGTTATGGTAAACATTAATTCCATAGCCCGATCCTTTAAATTACATAGCAGGAGAAAAACTTCAGCTTTTGAGTTTTCAGAAAAGAGCAAGAAAAAAATGTATGGCACAATTTTTTATGCCCAGTTATGAAGTGTGGATAGAACGATGTAACAAATATAAGGTAGGTTCCTCAAAAAGAGAGGAATTAAATGTATGTACACCAACGCTAGAAGTCTGGCAAATAAAATAGAGGAGCTTGAAATTAGGTTAATTGAAGAGGACTTCGACATAGTGGGTATAGCGGAAACCTGGCTGGACAGCACGCATGACTGGGCTACTAATATAGAGGGGTATAACCTGTTTAGGAGGGACAGAGGTGGGAGAAGAGGGGGGGGTGTTTGCATTTTAATTTGACTGCAAAAATGAAACGGCACAAAGGACCCAGGACTCTAAACTGCACTGGTATAGCAACAGGCTGATCCATCCTATAGTTTCAGAGCGGTCTTTGTGTAGCACAAGAAAACAATCCTTACAGGTAAGGCCACCAACTCAGAAACTCGCTTTGCAAAAGTGATGGCTACGAGAAAGGCAACCTTGAGAGTAAATTCAGACAGAGGAACATCCCTAATAGGTTTAAAGTGGGGCCTCTGAAGAGCTGATGCGCAGGTTGAGGGCACTATGCGTTACTGGGAACCATATAGGAGGGGCACTGTGTGCAACACTCGGTAGAAAGACATTCACTAAAGGAGAAGTGGCCTGAAAGAAATGTTAAGGCTGAGATTTGACCTTTCATGCTACTCAAGGCCAAACATTGATCCAGATCTGACTAGAGAAAACACCGGATTTATCCCATTAATATTTTCTGGGATGGAACTTCCTACTCTTGTACTAAGTGCAATGACTTTGTGGGAAGTGAATTTCCTAGCGTTAAGAAGAGTAGGAATGACGGAATCCGATAGACCCCTGTCCCTCAGTACTGGGGCTTAAAATCCAATATTAGCCAATAGACCGGACTCACATTCGCTACAGACTAGATCACACCAGAGGCTGTGCCAACACAGTAGAGAGCCAAGTGGCTGAACGTCCCATTCCACAAAAGCCCTGCATATTTAAGTCAAGTGGGATCCAGACCAGGTCAAGAAACCTAGAGGCTGTGCCATGGCTCTGGAACTGGACAGCACTCTGCAGCTAGCCAACAGTACACAGAGGTTTGGAAAGTGCCACAATGCACAGTGCTGTGCCCAAAAGGTTACATTCCAGGCTAACCCTGCAAATTTTGATCCAGTGGCACCAAAGTACAGCCTCTAACAATTTTGCGCAGAACAAGCTGTTCCTGATAACTGCTAGGTAGATTCCATCCCTCAATGGACGATAAAGAAATTGTTTTAGGTGAAGTTCCACTTAAATAAGCATAGGTCCCGCAAATCCTTGTGTAGTATGGCAAGTTGTTTATTCTTTACACAGCAACTATTGTACATACTAAACACATCCTGAATTCATGTAAACTGAACTGAAGAGATAGAATATAAGGGAAAAACTATTTACCCAGTTGGCCAGATTGTCTCATTATGAAGAACACAAATTTGGTGCATTTTCCGACCACAGTCTAAGCAGTCCACAAACCTAAAATAAAAACTCAGCATTACATTTATCTTAAAGTGTAACCACAGTATAACCTAACAGTATGAAAAAGGATTGTAAGGGCTTTTTGGAGCACTGATTGATGTATATGCTACATATGCATTCTGTGAATTTGTATACATTCTGCTGGTAGCTAATGAAAGTGTAAAGCAAATAAAGCGTTTATAAAAAGGCCATAGTTATAGTAGTTCTACAGTAAATTTCATATGCTATTTTAACTTGTCTAACAAAATGCTAAAAGGGCCACAGTGAGTATGCTTTTACAGAAAGACTAATAAAAAAAAACACTTATGAGAAGCCTGTAGTTACAAATTAAAAACAATCTTGTAGTGAATACATACTGTTCAGGGTCCAGGGTGTCATTTTTCTGCTTGGAAAACTGATCTTTGTTGATGGTACTAAAGTGAATAAAAAGAAAATATCAGAAGAATTTACAGCACAGAGCATGCTCAGATCTATTAACAAATTAAGTGCTGTGTTTACACATCTCCTAGCAATGTGTGAACTTCCTATATGTAGATATAGAAATCAGTATAAAGAAAAGAAAACAAAAAAAAACTAGATGGACTGAAAATGCAGTAATTTACTAACTAATCACTTAAACTACAAAAAAGGACTGAAATACCAGAGTCTAAAATAACAATCCTACTTTGACTACAGACCAGTGTAAAACAAAAAAAAACAGGTTAAAAAGAACCAACGCAGTGGTCAATTTTAAATGTTAAAATGGGAACTTTAGTTATTTCAAACAATTCTACCACATAGGTTTTTGTGGAAGAAACTTCTCACATCTGCAAAAAAAAACAACCCAACACAGCCAGCTGCGGGCTGGCTTTTCTAATAAGGTTTAGTTTAGTTAAGCATTATCTTTTATGGGCCGACTACTATCTGCAAAGTTATACAGACCTATATTAGAGGTCCTGTACGCTCAAGGACTCATTACCAGGATATCAAAATTACACTTTCTATTCACAACACAGCATAATTTCACTAAGGAAAACCAGCGTAAAATGTTATTTTACCTATTTTTTTTTTTAACTTGATTGCTATCACACAAGCCCCCTATGTGATAGCACTTTGAAGATAAGTTCTATTTAAGGTGACAATAGGGTCTATTAGACCCCCTAGGGCCAACTTTCCACTTCATTGGGGAATGACAGCTGCCTGCAGAGGCAGCTGCATATAAAACATAGCAGGCAGGGGCTGGAAGCAATAGCCAGCCTGCTATTGGCTTTTTCAAATTGCAATAGCAGGCTGGTTATTGCAGCCACCCACCCTGCTGTCAATTATCAGAGAAGGGACCTGCAGGAGAAAGTTCTCCTGCAGGTCCTCCTCTGCTGATTGACAGCAGACAGTGGGCGGGTGCAATAGCCAGCTTGCTATTGCATTTTACAATATCCAATAGAAGGCTGGGTATGGCTCCCAGCCTGCAATGACGAGTAGGCAGGGGGGCGGAGCAGAGGAGCCGCGGCAGGACCAGGAGACCGGAGGATCGTCCGGACCGGGGAAGCTGACGGAACGGCTGAAGAGGAAGCCAGCACATCAGCGGAGGGACGTGGGGCATCGGCGGTATGCAGCGGTCTGTGTCCCCGCTGCCTCCGCCAACACAGGCGCAATAGTCAGCCTGCTATTTGCTAGTGCAATTTAAAATAACCACTAGCAGGCTGGCTATGGCTTCCAAGCGCTGGATGGGGCAGTGGTTGCCAACATTCTAGCGCCGGCGACACGTGTCCCATCCAGCGGCTGGGTCAGTTGGGAGGCAGGGGCGCAGGGCACAGTGGCTGAGAGCAGACTCTCCTCCCCGCTGGGCACCGGCTGAAGGGCAGCGTGATTGAAAGAAACAGACTGCTGCAGGTGGCGCCGAGCACTGAGGAGGACAGGAGAGCAGAGTCGATTTAAGTGGTAGAGGAGGCAGTGGCAAGGGAAAGTGAACAAGCTAACAAAAGCCCAGGAGCCAAGTCGCAATTTCAAGTAGCCATGGCGACCTGGCAGCTGGGATTTGTCGAGCCCTGAATTATACCATGGAGAATGCATAGAGTTAAACTATTTGAGCGTAGGAATTTGTTTTGCAGTAGGCTGGAAGTAATACACACATATAGACGACCAGTCCACTACACCAAAAAGTAACTGGCAAAAAAATCTGTTTTATAAACTGCAGTAGAAGACAATATTTAGAGAGATACAAAAACAACATAATGTGTATTCACACAGGATAGATTATCAGAATAAATATACTACTGTGTAAAAAAAAAAAAAAATGTATTAGGAAAATGTTACTTACGTCTGTGGCTGTGTTGGGTCATCGCCAAGAGATACACTCTCCCCTTGGATCTCATTGAAGCATTTTTCACAGAAGTGGTACCTATCAGCAAGAAGGCCATATTTGGGTGAACTGTTCGTTCATGCAACCACAGCCGAACCACGTGAAACGGGAGGTCATCAAAAGGACGTTGCAGGAGAGACACAGGGATTGCGCAGGTGGTCATCAAGCCAAGTCACATGCCAGGGTAATTTTGATTTTTTTTTTTTTTAAATTTAGATGATTGTTGTTTGAAATTCATGGCAATCAAAGTCACCACAAGTAAGGATAGGGAAGGGTAAGAAATTTACATACAACAGAGAAAGAAAGCAGGGTGGGGGTGGGCATGACAAACAGAAGCAAGACAAAACAACACAAAGCAGAAAGCCAATGCAAAGCACAGATTAGCAAAGGATTCTTTTGAAATGGGATTACAAGCAGCAAAATCACAGCAAATTAAAGGAAAGATTTAACAAAAACTAATTAGCCCACAAGGTTCAGGAAGAGGCAAAGTTTGTCTTCTTGCTCCGCTTAGAGAGGACTCTACTTTTTACTTAAAAAGTTGTTAACCTAAGCACTAGAAATATGTATATATTGACAGTCTACATAGAGGGGAAGGGTCAATAGTATTTCATAGTGTAAACAAAGGAAAGCAGTTCCATAGTCAAAAAACTAAGGTCAGAAAAACATGGAGGGCTTTTTAGGCAAGTATAGGACCTTCACACTTAAAATTGTATACAAATGTCATGTTTTATTGAAGACATTAAAATGCACAAAACAAACGCATATTGGTGCTCAACCTAAACTTGATCAGCATAAACCTTGTACTCTCCTATACAGGAGTGATGAAAAGTTGTGATCAATTAGTCCTTAATTGGAGTCAATAGATGGTTACGGTTGTGGAAAATTCTCTACGTGTTTCGCCACAGCCGTGGCTTCACCAGGAGGAACATATTCCAATAATGTGGATGACTGTAACCATATATGAATGTAACAGCAACTATTTTCCCAGGAGTGAGCAAACAGGACTGCAGAGGCTCCAATAATCAAAAACTTAGTTCTCCTTGGGGGGCCGCAGGAGAAAACCGAGCAGCGAGGAGAAGACTGAAATGGAGGTAATGCCCGTCAGTTCAGAATGCATAACATGTGTTGAGGCTTTCCAAGATGAGCAGCAAATGTATTTGCTGCTCATTTTGGAAAGCCTCAAAACATATGGAATGCTATCTGAACTGACAGGCATTACCTCCATTGCAGTCTTCTCCTTGCTGCTCGGTTTTCTCCTGCGGCCCCCTAGGAAGAACTAAGGTTGTGATTATTAGAGCCTCTGCAGTCCTGTTTGCTCACTCCGATGTGAGAATAGTTGCTGTTACATTCATATATGGTTACAATCATATACCTTATTGGAATATGTTGCTGCTGATGAAGCCAAGGCTGTCGCAAAACGCATAGAGAATTTTCCACAACAGTAACCATCTACTGACTCCAATTAAGGACTAATTGATCACAACTTTTCATCACTGCTGTATATGAGAGTATCAGGTTTATGCTGATCAAGTTTAGGTTGAGCACCAATATGCATATATGTTTTGTGCATTTTAAGGTCTTCAATAAAACATGACATTTTTATACAATTTTAAGTGTCTGTGAAGGTCCTATACTTGCCTAAAAAGCCCTCCATGATTTTCAGCCCTTAGTCTTTTGGCTTTGGAACTGCTTTCCTTTGTTTGCATAATTGCTCTACTGGGTGTGGCTGTGGGACCTTCCCCTCTTGAACATAATTATATTAATAGTATTCCATAGGATAACAAACTTATTACCTTAAAATGTAATGCAAGGGTACATTAATAAAAAAAACAAGGCATTGAAAAAAATACTTAATGGCTAAGTCTGTTACGTTTGAATTTAAGTCAAGTCGGTTTGGTAAATTACAGACTACAAAGTGGGCAAGCACTAAATAAAATAAGGCAAATCAGTATGTTGCTTATACATACTGGCAAATTGCAAAATATGTTACCTTTGTATCTTTGCTTATAAAATCTGGAATGATGCCTACAAATTTTAGCTATAAAACCACTTGTAAGAAAAATATTCTGATAAAACTCGGGGCTGATGGTGAAAGCAGGTCCCCAAATATCAGCGGAGTAAGATACAAATTTTGAAAGTACAATTTTATTATGACGAATGAAGAAATCATTCTATGAGGCTAGTAATGTTGGCAGTGCCAAAGCAGGGTTGCTTGAAAAGACACCATGCTGTGAAAAGCCACAAATTCCCTCTGGTCTCTCTCTCACACATGCGCACAGCATACAGGATACAAAATATATATATAAGCCTACTGTTCAAATTGATAAAAAAAAAAAGTAGCATATGTACATAACTAGGCATGTTTTTAAACAAATGAAATCTGGCAACCAAATTAGGCAAAGTTATGCAATGTCAACTGTCCATTTATAACCAAACTATTCCTTATTAACATAATCAACCAAAATGTATTCCAGCTATAGTTCTTATATAAAGTATTTACCCCCCTGGTATTTGGGCTAGTTCCTATAAAGTATTTACCCCCATTGGAAATTTCAAAGTTGTACTGTCATAGAACATTGAATTACAACAGATTTAATAATTGTTTTGACTGCTCAACTGAATCCTTCATGTCAAAGGGGTAAAACCTTCTCTGAACAAAAACAGATTTTTTTATACTCACCATAAAATTATTTTCTTTGCCATATACAGAAAGTCCATGATAATCTAAAGCAGAGCTGTTTCCTCCAATAATTGATATTGGAGTTACTCATATTTTTCATGGAGTCCATTGAGGAACATAGGAATACAGATACAGTCAGGTTATAATGCCATCTTCAGGCAGTAGATACACTGGCAAACAGAAAAGTTTTATGCTAGTCACCATTTAGCCCCCTCCTCCACCCAGCATGCCTCAGTTTTGAAAGAAAGCAATATACAGGGCCAGCAAAAAAACACAGAGGTGTGGGACCTGTGTCCCTCAATGGACTTCAAGGAAAAAAAAAAAACGTATTTCCTTAAGTTATCCGTTGAGGGGAACACAATTGTCAGGACATCAAAAAGCTGTCCAACTGAGGCAGGGGCTACAGCCAATGACTGATCCAAGAATGAACTAGGAACGGTTAGCAACACAGGACTAATAGAAGGACCAACAACCGTATCTGAACCAAATGAGGTGACGTCCCCTGCAAAACAATGGAATTTGCCAATGACCAAGAGATGGCCAAAGAGCATTAACCTGATGCAGAAGACCAGGATAGATAGGATTACTGCCAAGGGGAATTACTCTACCTAATGGAACACTGAGCCCACACGAGCAAGAGGCTGTAAAAATAAATAAAAAAACACACAAAATAGGTGGAACATCATAAACTTCTTCCCAGAACAGGCTCACAAGGGGAACATTTTTTTTCCAAACAGGTCCAAAAGACTTACACTTCCAACCCTTGAATGCAGCAAAAGAAGATTCAAGGTTAAGAATGAGGTCAATGGCCAGACAATCTTGCAATGAGATATTCAAGGAAAACGAGAAGCCCCATGGTGTAATATCCCATAAGGATAGCCCAGGGGTAGGCAACCTTGGCTCTCCAGCTGTGCTGAAACTACAAAACCCATCATGCTTCTGCCTCTGTGAGTCATGCCTGTGGCTTGCAATGCCTTATGGGATTTGTAGTTTCAGAGACCATAACATACAGGCGTACAGGTACTATTAAAAACTAGACCAGAGGGTTTCATATATACACATGCCCACACAAATACACACAGACACACAAAGGTTGAATTTGATGGACCTGTGTCTTTATTCAACCTCAAATACTATGTAACTTGTAAATCTTTGGTGCGACACCTTGTTCTACAATTTGAAACTCTTTCTTCCTCTGATTTGGAGTGGTCTTTTATAATAGAGAGTGTATGAAGGGAATATGTGGGACACTACAAATAGACCTCATATGTACAATTCTGTATTGGGTTCCAAGGAGTAACTGTTGGGAATCACGGTCAATGAGACCATATTTACAGCAGATCTTTGCTTTTTAGTTTTAGTATTATCTTTTCAACATCTTTAAATATATACAGATATTCTATCCTTCAGAAGTTTAGGAATAACAGAGTCCAACAGATCTCCATCTTTAAGACCTGGGCTTCAGCCTGCTTACCAGCTTGAAGGATTTGGAAGGCCAAGGCTTTCAATTGAAATGAGTCCCAGGTCTGGAATTGGACTTAAGAGGACTAGGAAAAATAAAAGGAACTCCTATTAGCTTCAAAAGGTAGAAATTATTCCCGTCTGCAGATTAGTCTTCTTTTGCTGATATAGGGTGCTCTTTCCTCCCGACATCTTTGATCAAGTTTTCCAGAACACAAAGAGGAGTTCCCAATAAAAGGCCATACCTGATAGGTGTCTTTTGCACTGATATTCCGCAGACCAGCATTTGAGCCAAAGTGTCCTCCGCATGTGAACAGGTAGGATACCTTTAATAGGGTATTGCTGAGCAAAGCACTCTGAGTTTATTGGTAAAGTTTTACCAGGATAGGGACTTTTAAGAGAGTTCAGACTGGTAAAGTTAAGAAATTCTGGTGCAGATTGCTCTAGGTTTAGGCATGTGTACACTGCATCAATAATGACTGATATGGTATCACTGAGCTTAGGAGTTATGTCCGCAGACTAAACCTCATCTTGTAGAAACTCTTCCAGAAAGGATAGGGTACATTCCTCATCACCCTGTGCTGAATGTGCAGAAGAAGCTGTAGGCAAATCAGTGATGGACTCTGGAAGAATTACACTTGTGACCCCTACATTCTGGGTCAGATATTATGGCAGAGATCTTGCCTAAAAATTCGGACATAGCTGCAAGGAGTGAGCAGCTTAGAAGAAAAGGGGTGCACAGTGTAAGATGAAGTATTGAAAAGTGTGCAAAAGTTAAGTGTTGGAGGAGGGTTGCAGCCTGCTGCCCTCTTCTAAGACTGCTTACCTCTTCACCCTCTGCATCCCTCTACCCCCTGCCGCAAGTAGTGCAAAGTTTGAGCAGAGTACGGACAGGGGTGCAGAGGTGAGCAGAGTACGGACAGGGGTGCAGAGGTGAGCAGAGTACGGACAGGGGTGCAGAGGTGAGCAGAGTACGGACAGGGGTGCAGAGGTGAGCAGAGTACGGACAGGGGTGCAGAGGTGAGCAGAGTACGGACAGGGGTGCAGAGGTGAGCAGAGTACGGACAGGGGTGCAGAGGTGAGCAGAGTACGGACAGGGGTGCAGAGGTGAGAAGAGTACGGACAGGGGTGCAGAGGTGAGCAGAATAGGAAGGGGGGTGGAGCGGTGAGCAAAGAAGTCAGATGCAGGGGGTGCAGAGGTGAGCAGTTTTAAAAGAAGGTTGCAGGGGGAACCAATGTTGGAAAAGGGGGGCAGAGATGAACCCGGGTGCTGGGGTCTGTGCTCATGGCATCTTGGATGCTGGTTGTCAGACTGTTGGGAGGCACCAGTGTCAACTCTACACCTGCAGTAGTGGAGCGATCACACAAAATCCAGAAGCGGTGCAGGGACTGAGGGAGTCAGGGACAGCATGGGTGAGTGGAGGAGATCTGCACTGAAGGACACACATAGCATTGCATGCAATGAACAGATGTGCCACCTGCCTAGTGCCTGCTATATATGTATCAATCTACCTCGTAATGATAGCATAACTGCAAGGTAGATCAACAGACATCCATGGCAGGCACTTGGCAGGTGAAACAAAGTTTATGCTCATACAATAAATGTAGGGGGAATACATATTTTACATTTCCATGCGTTTATTATATAAATAAAAGTATGGGAATGCAGAACATGTATTTCTATACTTTTATTGTATTCAATGGGCTGCCTTAAAGAAGAACTCAAGGATGTACATTTTATATATTTAGGTCCCTCTCAGTCAGAGGAAGCAAACTGCTGTAACCATTTATCATAAAGGTTCTTACTTTTCTTGTAATCATTGTATTTAGCTGCTAGTGATGTCACATCCTCTTATGTACAGATCAGTCCTTCCTGCAGCCAGTGGGAGGATCTAGGTAACCAGTGTCATCCTGGCAGAGAAAGCAGACTACATCTCCCATGAGCCATTGCAAAATAGAGGAAGTGGGAGGCATGTGAAGGCAGAGCTGAGGGTGGAGATGGGAAGAGCTACAAAGTGACTGCACATACATATTAGAGGTGCTTCTACATGACAAATTCCCCTGCTTTGAAGTCACCCTACCTCCTCCTAACAGCATCTGGCTGTGTGGAATAGTAATGCCCTGTTCACAAAGAAATCTTTTTTTTGGATGGAGTCTTTTCAGTGAAATGGAGTAATGATTCAGCTGACTGAACTGATTCATTTGAAAGGGTTCAGTGCTGCATCATAAGCACAGCAGCTCTGGTAATATGATCGTAGAGTGGTGGGCATACCCTCTAAGGAGTCTTTAGAGACAGCATTCCACCGCATGGGTGTATCACGGCCCTGGACCTGTAAAGCATTCTGCGGCTATCTACCACAGTACACTCGGGGGGAACTTATCAAAACTGGAACAGACAAAAACTGGAGCAGCTGTGCATTCCAACCAATCAGCTTCTCTCTTCAGTTTGTTCAGTCAAGATTTGAAAATGAAAGAGGCTGATTGGTTGCCATGCACAGCTGCTCCAGATTTTGTCGGCTGCAGTTTTGATAAATTCTCTTCAGTGTCCGGAAAGAGCCGAAGCAGATATCAGTGCCCAGATCCAAGACAGCTATTGACTACATGCAGAGCACAAGCAAACAGAAATAGGGTTGCGAAAAAGGACAATTTACAAAACAAAATGTAACCAAGACTGGGATTCACTTTGCAAAATGTAGGTCGCAATTGCTAGGTCAACCCAAAACTCAGTTTTTACTGGACTTTTCTTATTTAAATCACCAACTTGCTTTTTGCATCTTAGAGATACTAGCAGCAAAATCTTTTTGTATCAATGCCCTATCGTCTTTGACGACATCATACTCTGCTGAATTCCTTTTATTTTTTATGATCATGATTCAGTGAGAAGAAAGTGACACTATCAATGTGAAATGACTGTTGGAAAGAACTATGAATTCCAAGGGAATCTCTCAGGAGTCCATGAAAAATATAAGAAGATATGGTTCAGCATTTCCACAAACATGCAAAGCTTGAAAAACACATTTCATTTTGGCATTTCTGCAATACCACAAAACTGGATTATCACATTTATAGAGGAGCTGGTTTGAAAAATAAGGTAGCAGTGTTTTACCAATTATTAAAACTATCATCATATATTGATGCACTTACCTGTTTTGGTAACTGTAATAAGTAGCATCACGTGGAATTGTGCATAACTGTTTCCCATAGCAGCATAAAGTTTGTGGAGAAAATTCAAGCTGTGAAGGTAAAGAAAAACGCACTTAACCATGATGCATCATTTTGTAATATTGTTCTGCTGCTTTCGTATAGGTTAGAGGCAAGCAAACTGAAATTTGACTATAAAACTATTTAGACCTCCCTGTCAAAAAAAAAAACAACAACTTTTGTTTCACCAGAAATTATATTTTTGTCAATGGCAGAAACCACCAAGATGGCAAATCTTAATGTTTCCAGGTTATGGAAACTGGTGGGGTTGGGGGTGTGTTTGGGTGTGTTAAAGCAGCTTACAAGATAATTAGAGCACAGAAAAGACATTAGTGTGGTCACACCTTTTAAAAGTTTAGGGAATCCATTCATAAAGCAGTGGTATGGTCCTTAACATGGCGATATCACTGCTTAAATAAAAGACTAGCACAGATTTATAAAGAACAGCAGTGTGCTTTACAAATGTGCATTGCACTTTACGGACTTCAGAAATCCAAAACTTCCTGCAGATTGTTTTTAGCCCTCAGATGCTTTAAATTATATTTCACGCAATTACTTTATTCCACTACACACATTTGTGCAGTTATTTCGACTAAAAAAAAGCCAAATAGATATAAGTTGCATTGATTGTTTAATTGGGCTTTGCACTATTAACGCACTTTACCGTGCAATCGCACCTACTGTGCATTCTGGTGTGGGAGGTGTGTTGCGTTGCCATTCAAATGCACCTCCCACCCAGAGTTCGTACATCCGCACCGGAACACGTGGTACCCTAGTGCTGTGCGTTCCATTACAGTGCGACCTGGACTTAATGACCAAGGACAAATGTGGGTCCTGAGGTTACACAGGTTGAGAACCACTGGTTTAGACCAACTCCTTACAAGCTCAAAACAATTGTTTATGTTGGCTCTGTAATATAGGAGTTGGCGGAGAAGGGTTCCTTTCTCAAAAACTCTATTCCTGTCTACAGGGATCTTAGATATGTAGCAGTCAGAAAACAGAATTATAGATGCGTTAGGGGGCCAAAAAAGATGTAAAGGATCAAACATGGTAGTGGATTTACTTTTTTAGAGTCACCTGCTGCTGTACTTACACTGTTATAGCAAAGTAGACATAAATGTAGTCTATGTATAATTGTTTTCTTCTTTCAAATAATTTCAATATTCTAAAACAAAAATCTAAATATGATCATATACTCTATTAAACTGGATTTAAAATGGACAGAAAAAAAAACAGACTAACTCACTTTTCTGCCACAACAGTATCCCAAACTCTGCATAACTGGGTCAATTTGCTGTTCAAATACTTCAGCCAGTTTTGAGCAGTACTTGTATACACGAGATGTTTTTCGATTGTACAACCAGGCATTGTTGAACATCAGCCAAATGTCCTCCACATACTGCCATGGCTCCTGGTACTGCCCTGTGTCCAGTTTGCGTTTAATAGTTGACAGATCCATAGGAGTTTTGACTATCTCAAAGTAATCCTGCAAGAAAGGCAACATTCTAAATTATAAGAACTACTTATATACAGTCTGTTGGGACAAAACAATTACAAAAGTAAAAATCACAAAATTCTCTCTCTATACACACATACATCACACACACACACGAAATTGCTATAAAAAAGGAGCTGCTTTACCTGCCAACAGGGTTTGTATTTCTGTTGATCCAGTCTTGAGAATTACACAGCTTTGTCACACTGCAAAGCCCTACTTGGCAAGGCAGAGAACCTGATTTTTTTCTCTACTGCAGTTTAACAACACTTACAGCCCGTGAATGGACAGTGAAAGGAAAACTGCACATCGCAAAGTTCATCTCCTCACCACTCAACTCTCTCCTCCCATCAGCATGTACCCTTTTAGCACATAACATTGCAGCATAACTGACTACCTCCTTTTGCGGCTTCTACAAACAGATATTTATAGATAATTGCAGGCTTTTTATTTCACTGCATACCCTAATTTTCCTTTTCTCGCCATTTTTCGCATGGTGGCCATTCTCACTAATGGCAGATGTATCAATCTCCCTTTACTTCCTGGAACTCTGGCACATGTGACTGGAACATGCGACAGTGCACAACATCTCAGGAGAATTAAAAAAATAAAAATAAAAAGCCTTTCCATAAAATCTTGCAAGATTTTGCAGTTTTCCCAGCAATGCACAGTGATGTAACCAGCCTGGAATACATCACTAATGCGTAAGAGGACCAGGAAGTGGAAAAACAGGAATCGTAAGCAAAAGCAAAATATGTTTGACTAATGAATGTAAGATGATTGCATAGCAGCATTCAGAGCTGAATGCCGATATGAGGTTTAGTAAAAGGGGGGTAAAGGCCACTATAAGTTTAATGTTTATGTAAACACAACACGAAAAATGGAGTTTAGGGGCTAGTGTCAACAGGCTTTTTTTCACTTCAGAACTACTCGTCTCCCTCTACAAGTCTATGAATTTGCAAAAGCAGTTGAAGCAGATCTAATGCAGATCAACTGCATCTGCAATGAATTCAGAAGTGTCTCAAACCGAAAGCAAAAGAATGCTTAATAAATAAGGCTATAACAAAAATTGCACTAGTAACCATTATTTGCAATGGAGGGGTTTCCCTATAGGTATATGGCTACTGCTTCTCTGACACATCCCACACTATACACTTACATTTGGTGATAGGTTTCATTTAGAAAATTAATTAGAAGAGGGAAAAAAAACAAAAAAACACAAGCTAGTCACTTACCGGGATTCCCAATATTTGAGGATCTACAGGTTGACGAAATGGAAGAGATTCTGGATCTTGGCGGTATAATACCTCTAGTGTAGGCATGAGAGCTTGGCGTAGCTCCTCAGGTTTGAAAACTTGTTCCCCAAAAAAGAAATGAATATTAACAAGTTACAACTACAAAACATCTACATGGAAATGCAAAGAATACCATCAGTAAGATGAAATTGTACTTGTAGACAGATTTCCTTCCTCACATTGCTACTGATCCATGACTCTTATGGTCAGGCTCACCAACCAATAGCAAGGCAAAGAAGGCAGAAACAAAACAGGAGAAAAGTTGTCAACTACAGGTGCAGGTTAGAATTGAACAGAGCACCCTGGGTGCTCAGTAAAAACATTGTCTCGATATAGGAGGATGTACTTGCAATGGCATGCAGATATTACTTTAGTAATGTTACGTGGACAACATATTTTCTTGAAGGCCAAGTTAACTTTTCTGACCATGTTTCATGTTACACCCATATTCAGGGTGTAAATGAAACATGGTCCCATCGCAACCCCAGCTCCTCCAACCAATTGTGTATGTGCATTTGCCTTTATGACTGGCAGAAACAAACTGTAAGCTACTTTGGAACTAGGCACTTATGTTCCCTAGAATGCTTGGTATACCCAAGTAGGAACTAGTCCAGCCATTTCAGATAGTAGATGAGACTAAAAAAACAAAGAAGCACCACGCTGGCCCGTAGGGAGTCAAGTGGGAGGTGTCTCCAAACCGCAGGACCTGGCAGTGCATTTGTAGACATCCATTATGCACCAGTGTTATTGCGAACCTATATATTGCTAGCTGTATCTCGAACAAGGCCCAATCAACACTGTGTGGAGAGATGTGTCAACCACAGTATTTACAACAAGCATTCAAAATAATTATTTTCATTAGGTCATTTGCATGATATAGTTCCAAATTGGTGGATTCACCAGAACTTGCACTTTAAAAGCAGTTTATGACAATTCCAAATTCATGGGAGAAAATCAGATGTTGGTGGTATCAGAATCACTGTTGTATAGTTTCAACCTTATAATGGGGCAAAGGGGATTCTTTTAAATGAGTGAGGGAGGATGTTCACTCCTTGCAAGCAAACAATGCCCTGGACCATAGGCTTCCTAAACAGGAGAGTCTCCAGTCTGATACTTAATACCATATTTACAAAGATGTAAATAAAACAAATAACTTGAGATTTTAAAATGTGTGATATTATATATTAGTAAAGCTTTCTGTAACAAAGGAAATATCTAAAATAAGGGGCTTACTCTTCACTTTAGGTTCCCCTGAAGGGGAAGACTGTGGTACAGGTGTGCCTGGTTTTTCTTGCTCCTCTTTCACATCTGAAGTTCCACTGCTTTTCTCTGCACAATCCATTGATTCGGGCTTGCAGTCAACAATCTCATTTTTAACCTGTTACATAAAGGAGATATTATTTACCGCACAGTATGGCTACCATCAAACTTTGAGTTCAGCTCCAGATTTTAAAATATAAA
Source organism: Nanorana parkeri (assembly GCF_000935625.1). Classification (NCBI taxonomy): domain Eukaryota; kingdom Metazoa; phylum Chordata; class Amphibia; order Anura; family Dicroglossidae; genus Nanorana; species Nanorana parkeri. The sequence goes on along the minus strand of NW_017306979.1, from coordinate 47,070 downwards.
GTATGACAACAAGTTGCATAGCCTAAGATTGTAAACTGAAAGCCAGATGTCTGATTAAACCCCGGTGACTTTCAGTTTTTTCACAGCTGCTGGACACTCAGAACTGTGTCTAAACAGATACTATACAATTATTTATGTATTCAAAATAATGGCATAGAGCATTACATTTTACAATTGCATAACAAAACAAAAAAATCTGACGAAAGTAGCTAAATTTTCCCTCTTGCTGTATCCACTGTAATATCATTTTTTTGGCAATTGCACATACCTCTACGCCATTTAAAAAAAAAACAATCTAGTGTCTAGCCACAAATAACTAAACAGGGTTCCCTTTAAAAAATGTAAAGGTAGAATTTCATCGACAATTACATTTCCAAATAAAATTGTGTGAAACTGGAACTATTTTGACCAAACTTCAGACAGATCTTAGCAGGCTATCATAACCTAAGAAACTTGAACTTTTAGGGCAAAGCAGCACACTATAGATCATAAAATGTTCAAAATGCAAGATCTCTGCTATAGCTATTGTAAGACAACCAAGTCACTATCAAAAATATTAAAATCCGTGTCTAGCTGCTCCCATGAAAAAACATGTATGATTGAGTTATACCAGAGCTGTAGCTAGCTCATTTTGCGCCCGAGGCAAGAACAAAAAAAGTGCACCCCCCCCCCCCAACAGGCATGTGACATTATGCACGTGCAGCATCATGTGATGTCATGCGCCCCTGCCTCCAGGATGTTTTTTTTTATTTTTCGTGATTTTTTTTTTTTTACTGTTGGGGGACGTCTGGGAAATATTAGGGGTTTAAACAGACCCCTGATATTTCACTTTTAAAATGGAAAAATAAATTGAGGACACAGAGTCCTCAGTCTCTTTTTCTGCAGCCTCTGTTCTAAATGAATGGAAAGCATCCCATTCAATCACAAAATATTTACTATCATCCAGTTTCTGAATGGGGAGAATACTCTGTACAGAGTGGTACTACCCATTCAGAAATTCATGAATGAACAGGAAGTGATGTAAAGCACATCCTGTTCATTCATAACTGGGGACACATAGTACTATGTGTCCCGAGTTATTTACAAACACTGGAGTAATCAGCTTTTCCTCTGGATCGGGATGCTCTCCCCATCTTTATGCAGCGGAGATCCGGGGAGAGGAGAAGTGAAGCACTTCAGCCAGCGGGTGGGTGGGGGATGGTGAGGAGGGAGCCGCTGTCACAGCAGCATGGCCGAGCGGTGAGAAGAGAGAGCCGCCGGCTATCAGTTTCAAGGGACCAAGTGCACATATTCTGAAGCCCAAAAAATTGGCATTGCTGTGAAGGAAGGTACAGCCAGGACGGAGCCCCTGTCCCATCTCTAAACTGCCCATTTACTTATTATTTATTTTTAATGAACAATCAGCGCAGCTAGGCTGTGTGAGAGCTGCTTGCTGCTAACATACAGGGCACCAGCAGCTCTATAATACAGCCCTGTAGAGAGGATGGTTAATTCATAGTAAAAGATCACTTTACTACTATGAATGAATAATCAGTGCTGCCGGCCTGTGTTATACACGGTGCTGGCTCCAACAACGCTTATTGTTCTTTTATAAAAGATCACTCAGCAATGCTGGGATATGTGATCTGAGGGGCTGTGTATGTTTACAATCAGCTGCAGATAGATACCCAGCTCTGTAGTGCCAAGTGATTTGTTGTGAACGGCAGTTCTGGTTTCCAGAGTGGTTCCTGCTGCCAGAGACTAGCGCTGTAACTCAGAATTCTGTCTCCTAGTTAGCAGTGTGGTCAGACAGCAGTGGGTAAACTGTCCGACTACACTGCTTAGGATGGATTTGAATGGGCCCATGTACTATAGATACTTGTTCCCCTATTAGATTTAAAAAAATACAATTTTGGGAGACCTTTTCTTTAAAGGGATCTGCTTGAATAGCTTCTAGATGTCCTCTGGTGGCCTTAGTACAATCAGTTCGGGTTTGGTAGACTGGTGTAGCTGCCAGGGCAGGTTGCAAGGCAGTGCCTACCAGAGAGAACATGGTTTTGGAAAGGGCCTCCAATGGCTTAAAGGAGAACTATGAGATGAGCGATTTCCACTCACCTCATAGTTCTAGCCGACCTGTGACAATGAGACTGTCACAGGTCGGCTCAGTAGATCGGAAGGTGAGCGAACACATACCAGGTTCACTCACCTCTTGATCCTGTCACGGCTCTCTGCCGTGACAGGGGGAGGGGCTGGATTCCCCTCTCCCCGCTCCGATCTGCCAGCGCTGACTGGCGGATAGGAACGGGGGAGGGGGCGGGTTCAGCGTCTAGATAGGCAGAGCCAGCTGTCACTCAAGCAGCTGGGCGGATCCCGTCATCTACGTCGGGATCCGCTGCGGCGTCTCAGTATACCGCGAGCTGTAGCTCGCGGTATACTGAGCTTAGGGTAACGGGAGGACGCTAGTTTGTGTCCTCCCGTTACCCTAAGGAGAACTATGGGGAAAAACACTGACCCCATAGTTCTCCTTTAATAGCGGGGTCCTTAGAAACAAGCGCATCCTCTATAGGGAGGGTTAAAGCACAGAGGGAACAGCTCACTTCCTCTTCAAATGGATACAAGACTGACAGTCCCTTGAGAGGGGTGAACACCCTGTCAGGGTTATTGTAGTCTCTGTAAAAGGACAATAGAAAACAACAACAGGTGAAAACAACAGTCTTGGTGACCTTAAACCAGGCTAGGCTGGGAACTGCACTGGTATGAGCAGCAAGCCGATTCGCAAGATTGAAAGTGGTACAAACCACAAGAAGAGCTGATATGGTCACTAAGTTTGGGAGTAATGGCAGTGGCCTGCGACTCCTCAGATGCAGCATCTATTTAGGATTTGGAAGACTAAGTGTCTGAGGATGAAGTATGCTCATGGCTTATGTAGGTCAGAGTCAGCAATCAAAGTTGCAATTTGGCCCATAAAATCTTTTACGACTGTGGTAAAATCCTCCCGTATAGAGACCTGAGAAGGGGGCCATATCTGCTGCTAAGCAAGACTGAGGATGGCATTGACGTAAATGGTTTTTAAAATCTGAACATTTGTGGGGCGGGCGCAAAAGATCTTGGGCCGGCGCATGCGCAGTTCAGATGTTCGGCCGGGAGACGAGGAGAGACACAAGATAAGTATATAGAGCAGCGTGCACCCGCGCAGACTCCGAGGGACATGAAAGATGGAGGACAGAGGATCAGAGACCTGCACCAGCGCTGGAGGGAAGTCTGAAAATTACACTAGATGATTGGATTAAGAGGCATGATTTAAGGTAAGTCCCTACACTAACATTGGGGGGAGGGAAAAAAATTAGCCTTTACGGTCACTTTAAGCAGAGGGTAAAATTCCAGACTGTCTCTCTTCCTCATGAGAGAATAGGAGGGTCCTTCTTCAAGCGTCCATGTCACCGCATGGGTGACATGAAAACTTCTCAATGCAGCGCATAAAAAGTCACAGACTCGAAGTGAAGCAGTGGGTTGAACTGATAAACAGGGGAGAAGTCAGCGCAGGTACAGAGTGCAGCTCTGGATAACCTGCCTCCACCCCTGTTAGGCACCAGCACTATGATGGCAGACTAAACTGAGGCTGGGGGAATAGGAAGTTTAAAGTGGAACTAAGTCCAGCAATAAAAAAAATGGTTAAGACTTAGAGAATGCCATACAAAGACCCACCGTTCTAAAACAGGATTCTTATACTCTATGTAAAACTCTTTTCTTGGAAGTCCATTGACGGACACAGAAGGTTTTGTACATTCATACTGCCACCTATAGGGGGATTAAGCACTGGCACACAAGCATTTCTCAGCTTTGTAGCAAAGCAATACCGAAAGAAAAATGATAAAACACAGAGGGGTGAAACCAATGTTCCTCAATTAACTCCAAGAAAAGGATTATGCGGAGTACAAATTCAAAAATATAATATTTTTGTTTCTACTGTAAATTTGAATCTTCCTCACGTCTATACACAGTGTATAGACATGATAATTTATGGGACCTTAGACTGCTGCAGAGGAGGGGGAGAGAGGCTCTAGGGACCGGTCTGCGGCCTCCAAGTTACTGTCAAGGAAACGCCAATCTGGACAACCGCTGTATAGAAATCAGCTCAAGCAGTATGTTGTGCATTGTGCTCAAGCAGTGTAATGCAAGAGTGCGATATAATGTGCAACTATTTTATGCGTAATTACACATTATAGCAAAAGCCCAGGCCCCACGCAGGCGATTTTAGTTCCACTTTAAGACCTTGTTCAGATGGGCTTTAGCTTCTAAAAGAGCAGTGTGTAAATCTGGATTTTGCAAAGCTTTCGGCAAGCATTGAGCAAATTGTAGAAGTCTTTAAAGAAATCCTCAGTTCAAGTGTGAGAATGTTACACACAGATCTTACTGGGCGTGACAGTCAGCAGTCCTATTACAGATCGGTATTAACCGCTTAGTGACACAGCTTCAGAAAATGTTTTAGCTTCTGGGGACCAGAGCAATTTTGCCTCTTTTGCTATATGTTGGACCATAATTTCCATCTTTCTCATGCATACACATGTTGTATACCTTTTTTAAGAACAAAACTGGCTTTCATTTGATGTGACATATCGATATATAGATTTTTTAAAAAAAAAAAAAAAAACCCAACATATTTTTTACAGCTTTGGCAATAATAAAGTGTACATAATTAGTGTAGCGGAAAGTAATTAATAATTGATTTTTATATTTGTCCGGATTTATAGGGTATATCATATGTCTGGGATTTCAGCTTATTTTAGAAGTTATAGGTCACAAAATACATGGAGTGAAATACAATTTTAGTGTGCAACAATTTTCGAATGTGGTATGTTTTTCTACTATCTTTAATAGCCTCTTCTGCACTATATTTTCTTACAATTTTTTTAATAAACACATAAAATTAATATATATTTTTCCATTTTATTTTTTTTAAACTAGGTGGCTCTAAGGGTTTTTTTAATTATTATTATTTATAGGGGTTTGATACTTAGAATACAGTATTCTCCTCAGAGATACTTTGTATCACTTTTGTAACACACAGCCGGCTAGCAGTTTACAGAACACAGTGAACTGCTGCCGTCTCTGTGACTGTCACGGCTCTGCGATCACAGTGATCACATTGCTGTTGAGGGTTAACGATCATGACTGAATAATCCCGTCATCAGTCGGGAACTGGTTAAACATCCCCAAACTGGAGCTAAATTTTATTTAAAAGGCTTTGTTTGCCTGGGGATGGGCTTTACACTTGGGCAAAACATTTCCTTGCACTTTTACAGCAGCATTATCCTTTTACATAAAGTATGGTGAGCATGGTCTAGGCTACATGCTCTAGAATAGGTGTGCTTTTAACTGCACATAAATGAAAGCATAAAGTGAAGTGTCCACTTTCCATACTATTGCAATACCTTACCTCTGACTTCACCTCAGAAGGTGCTTCTACAGTTCCTGGTTCTACTTCTTCCTGTTTAATCTCCATATTTATATCTTGCACGGGATGCTCAGGGGCATTCTGCTGTGAACCGTTATCAGGGCTATGAGCCGTTGATGGGCTGGAACCAGAACATTCCAAAACAGGTGTAGACTCTGAAAGCTGTCAGACAGAAATACAGTTATTTAATAGATAAGAAATTACAGACTTACCATATATGCATGCAAGAAAGTTCTTATTGCCATAGTTGGGGCTGACACATTAGAAGCTCAATTTTTTTATGGAAACTATGAAATCTAGACATCATGACAACATTCACCTGACTTTTCTTTTTGAATACCATGATTTACATGACCATGCCGGTCATGGTCTAAAGACATGCTGGTAGGTTAATTGGCTCCTCTCTAAGTTGGCCCTGTATGTATGTCAGATAGGGACCTTAGATTGTAAGCTCCTTGAGGGTAGGGACTGATGTGAATGTGCAACTATGTAAAGTGCCGCGTAAATTGTCGGCGCTATATAAATACCTGTAATAAATAAATAAAATGCTGCCATCATCACTCATCAGATCAGCGCTGCACTAATAACAGACAATAATGTTGCAATTCAGGCAGTTAAACCAATTAGGGCTAGTTCACACGATTGGGGCCGGAACACACTGGATCGCATTGTGGCCAGCTCACTTTTGGTTGGGGCGGGAGGGGGTGTGGCGGTGCATTGAACTCAATGGCAACGCAGCCACGCCCTCTGGCCGCAGGGGTACGCGTGGCATATCAATGGCTGTGTTCTGGTCAGAAAAAAAATGCTGCTAGCCCTTAATGCAAGTACATTTTAAATAAAAAAATTATATTAAAAAGAATTATATATATAGTATTTTAACCACCTCAGGACAGGGTAGTTTTTCAATTTCTCACATACACATTCAAATCTAAAGAAGTTTTGGATAGAAAATAACTTTCATCCCCCCCAAAACATATATTTAATTATGTTTTATTCTACAGGGCATGTGCTTTAATATAAGATTTTGTTCTTACCATAAAATCTTTTTCTCAGAGTCCATTGAGGGACACAGCTCTAAAGAATTCTGATATGTAGGGTTATTTTGTTGCCTCAAGGAGAAATCAACACTAGGCAAACAAATTAAAAGCCTGTCACTTTAAGGATATAACCTCTCCCACCTCACACTTGCCAGATGTAGAAAGCAGTACAAAGGAACTTGAGGGGAGGGAGCTGTGTCCCTCAATGGACTCAGAGAAAAGGATTTTCCGGTAAAAACAAAATCCTATTTTCTCTATCGTTCACCGAGGGAGACAGCTCTGAAGAATTCTGAGAGGTAGGGACATTCAAAATCAGTCCAAACAGAGGGGCAGGCACCACAGCAATTAAAGCACTAGCTCAACAAAAAATGAGATGCCAAAACTAGCATCAGAAGAGACAAAAACATCAATTTGATAAAACTTTGCAAAAATGTGAACAGAAGACCACGTTGAGACCATGCGATTTTGAGTAATAGAAGCTTGATTTTGAGATGCTCAAAAAGTACTAAATGCCCTAGTAGGATGAGCAGAGACAGGAAAAGGTGGTGCCCTGTCCCACAACTCATAAGCTTGAATGACAAGCGACGAATCCACTAAGAAATAGTGGCTCTAATAGCGGAACAACCTTTTCTAAGCCTTTCTGGAAGAATAAAAAGTCCAAACGTCAAAAGGAATCTGTGGCTGAGAGATAAACACCAATAGCCCACACAGCATCCAAAATGATAAAGAGAACATTTCCTTACGATAAACAGGAGCAGGACAAAGTCAAGGTAAAACAATGTCTTCTTTAAATGAAAAGCTGGGACTACCTTTGGTAAAAAGGAAACCTGCAGTTTCAAAACAATCTTGTCCCTATGAAGAACCAAACAGGGTTCTTTACAAGACAAAGCAGACAACTCTAAAACCCTTCTAGCCGAAGTAATGGCCACTAGTAAAGCAACCTTTCTGGATAACAAAGAGATGTCTCAGATACGTTCAATATAGGATATTATTCTCGATGTTCAGAATCCAGCCAAATTCCTCTAAATTTACCCAGCAGAAGGAGACTGTTCTCGAAGTAAAAGGTAATATAAGTAGCCAATAATCGATTTGCCCTTGTGAAAAGAAATCCCAGAACTAGAGCAAGAACCTTTGTAAAAGCCCTTGCCGCTGAAGCCAACTCGAAGGGTAGAGTTTCAAATTGATAATGAAGATCGCCCATCACACAATGAAGGAAACGCTAAAAGGCTGGAAATGCAGGAATGTGTAAATACAAATCCTTTATATGTCTATAGAATCCAAACAAACAATCTCCTTGCCTATGAGTAGACAACTGACCAAATGGATTCCATCCAAAACTTGTGAATATGTGCAAACGAATTGAGTGCTTTTAATCAAGAATCGGACAAAGTCTTCCTTTGGGTTGGGGAACCGGAAACAGGTTGAATAAAAAAAAAAAAACCCACAAAAAAAACCTTGAAAATGTTCTGACAAAGCAACAGGAACAACAAACAGATCCAACAGACCTTGAACTGCACAAAAAAAGGTTTGTCTGATGATGCCAAGACATGGGAAGCCAGAACGCAAAGAGCCGAGGTTCAGATACCTGGAGGAGACCAATCATCATTGTAGGCTGGTAGCAGGAATGAATCAAAGATTAAAGTTCCACGTGGCTCTTAACCCCTTCGTGACTGACGACGTACAGTGTACGTCGCCAGCATCGGGGCTGTTTAAACAGACTCCCGGCGACTTTTGCCTGGAGAAGCAACGGGAAAAGAGAAAGTTCAAGTACAGGAGAATCTACACTGAAGAAAAAAAAATTGAAATAGGAAAAAAGGTGCTAAAAAAAAAAAATTGCCACAGCGAAACTGTAGGAGACATCAATACTCCTAGGACACTTGCAAAAAAAAAAACCTGAGACACACTGGTAGTGGAAGGGGTTATGCTGGGCTGTCCTATAGAGTTTTGCTTGTCAATGCCCAATCCTGCTGTAGGCAGTAGTATCAAAGGTTTAAAATACCTTGTGTCCCTCAATGGAGAAAAAAAAAAAAAAAAATACATTTTTGGCTAAAGAAACATATTAAATAAAAATGCCAGGACAGAACTTAAAATTACTGCTTTTTGGAAAGTAGACACCACAAGTTCATCTCATTTTTTTTTTTGCCACAATGTTTTGAAAATGAAGAAACATGCTAGCACTGAGGTGGTTAAAAGATGGATCTTAAAGATGGTGCACAAGATGCAGTGCATCATTAATGTATAGGTCATCAACAGAGACGGAGGGGAGGTCAATGTGTAGGATAAGGAAGATAAAGGTGTTCATATACAAGCCACAGATAGACAGGATGGGAGATGAGTTGTACAGTAAAGGAGGTGGTATGGAAAAAAAGAAACACAAAAAAAAGCAGTTTCACAAACAATTAAATCCATTACCATGAATCTGATGCTGCCTATGATCCCTTCATTGATAAATCTTCACTTCCTCTGCTGTGTAGAGCGGTTTATATGTGATCACTATAAATAGTCAACACTTGTATCTGGACTTTAATATCACAGCATGGTGCTTCAATTCTAGATTTACTATCACAACCCAAGGTGACCATAGAAATCCATTAGTGTTTAGAAGCCACTAGGCCAAAATTTAGATACCCTATGCCAACCCATACCAAAAAAAAAGGTATTTTTGGTCTCAGTGCCACCTAACCACTTTCCAAAACAGTGCAGAATAAGACATGGTAACGTTAGTAATGAATACCAGTCTTATGGTTCAGAACAAGCATGAAAAAGATAACAGATTGAATTAGATAGATCATTGCATTAGATATGTAAACGAAAAAAGCAGAAAAGACTTACCACAGGACTTGAGTGAAGGTGTGTTGGTGGCGGAGGTGGTGCAGTAGGAGTGGAGACAGGTGTCGACAAACTTGGCTGTGATGGGGGCCGAGATGATGGTGCCTGTGTTAACTGCTGAGGTGACGTAGTAAACGGCTGCTCAACACTTGGCATACCAGATGTAGTGCCTGCTAATGACGGTGTCACCTGTGGTGAAGAAGGGCTCCCACTTTGCGGTATTTGCACCAAGGGTGCAGCAGTTGACACATGTTCAGTAGGTATCATTGCATGAGATGCAGCCAACCCCGGAGATGTAAGTTTGGGGGTTGGTGTACGGCTTGGAGCTGGGGATGGTAAATTATGATGGACTGATGCCTGCACATGACTTTCAAGTGGATTCCCAACTGACTCTTGAGGTATTGCAGGAGAATGCACAGGATTAGGAGAATGTGTCATCTGGCCCTACAATACATACATATGAAAACTTATTTATTGAATAAAAAAAACAAAAAACTGTTACAACTACGAAAATATCTAACCAGTCTCACCTGTGAAGGGGAATTTTGACTCGCAGACTGGGACATAGGCATACCAGAAGAGTTCAGACCCACAGTGTTCAACACAGAAGGTGAAACCGGGAATTGATTTGGGGACATGAAACGATTCTGTGCAACCTGAGGCACGCATGGTGACTGAGGAAATCCCAGCTAAAAAAAAAAAAATCAGAAATTACAACCATGAACTTTGTCTAGTTCAACTTTTTTCTAGTTGTAAACAAGTGCTGCCAACAACTGTTTTCTTTGTATCGCTTTTTTACGTAAGGTGATTGATTTAAATACGTTTCCAATAGCATGACAGTATACTAAAAAGGGACACCAAAATTTCATAAAGGAATGGCTCGCCTTTAAAGCATGAGTAAACTCGCCTTCCCTGACCGCTGCCAACATTTTCACCTGGTCGCTTTCCAAGTGCAGGATCTCCATCCATCTTCACTGGCTGGGTCGGAATAATGCAACTCTCATGCATGTGCACAGGAGATCATTAATTCCAGGACCAAGGTATGCTGAGAATGTATAATGAACTACGCATGCACAGCTCACTGTACATCCTAAAGAAGATTGCAAACAGGCTGGTAGGTTAGTTTTATTTCAGAAAAGACATAGGAACTCTTATCTGCAATAACAAGCATGCTCACATTCTTTAAATGTATTGAACTTCTGCTGTAAGCGTTTTTTTTTTCCATTTTTCAACACTACAGTGGCTTGCAAAAGTTTAGATTTTTGCCCATTCTCAAAGGCAAAATTGCTCCAGCTCCTTTAATTTGGATGGGTTTCGCTGGTGGAGAGCAATTGTTAAATCATGACAGATTCTCATTTGGATTGAGGTCTGGGCTTTGACTAGGCCATTCAAAAACATTTAAAATGTTTTCCCTTAAGCGACTCAAGTGTTGCTTTAGCAGTATGCTTAGGGTCATTGTCCTGCCGATGAAAAACATCCCCACAGCATGATGCTGCCACCACCATGCTTCACTGTGGGGATGGTGTTCTTGGAGTGATGAGGGGTCTTGAGTTTGTGCCAGACAGGGTTTTCCTTGAAAGCCAAAAAGCTCAATTTTAGTCTCATCTGACCAGGAGTATCTTCTTTCATTTGTTTGGGGAGTCTCCCACATGCCTTCTGGCGAACAGAAATAGTGTTGATTTTTCTGTATGCAACAGCTTTTTTTTTTCTGGCCACTCTTCCATGAAGGACCTCTCTGCAGAGTGTACTGCTTAAAGTGGTCCTATGGACAAATATTCTAATCTCTGCTGTGGAGCTTTGCAGCTCCCTCTGGGTTGTCTTTGGTCTCTTTGTTGCCTCTCTGATTAATGCCCTCCTTGCCTGGTCCGTGAGTTTTGGTGGGCGGCCCTGTCTTGGCAGATTTGTTGTGGTGCCATATTCCTCACATTTTTTAATAATAGATTTAATGGTGTTGCTTGAAATGTTTTAACAGTTTGATCATTTTTTTTTCTAATCCAGCCGGATCTGTACTTCTCCACAACTTTGTCCCTGATCTGTTTTGAGAGCTCCTTAGTCTTCATGGTGCCGCTTGCTTGGTGGTGCCCCTTGCTCAGTGGTGTTGCAGACTCTGGGGCCTTTCAGAACAGGTGTATATATACGGAGATCAAGTGACACTTACATTGCACACAGGTGGTCTTTATTTAAATAAATATGCGACTTCTGAAGGTAATTGGTTGCACTGGATCTTATGTAGGGCTGCATAGCATAGAGGGAATGCATATGAATGCACCACTTTTCCGTTATTTTTTAAAGTTATTTTCCTGATTTTTACTTCACCATTATGGTCTATTTTGTGTATGTCCATTACATGTAATCCAAATAAAAATACCTTTTAATTCCAAGTGGTAATGCAACAAAATTTGAAAAAGGCAAGGGGGGGGGGAATACTTTAGCAAGCCACTGTACTTTCTCCCTTTCCACATCACAAACATGGCTGGTACCTGATCACTTCACTTGTTAACTAAAGTACTTCAGAAACACCACATGCATTATTTTGCATTTCGATTTTGACAATTTGATTAAAACAAATTGAAATATACATTTTTATTGTTTTATCTCTTAACTAACCGGATTCATGGGTGTAGACTGTCCCGTCTGCTGCGATATTGGTGTCTGCTGTCTTTGGATCATTGACTGCAACGGCATACCAGGCTGCCCAAACTGGTTCGTTCCTATATCCAAAAAGAAAACTGAGTGTTAATGTTACAATTTGTCATCATAACATCCCCACGAAACAGGAATTAAAAAAAAAAAAAACCCAATGATTCTACCTCAACCACAATTCATTTCACAGACTGCTAAGTAATGTCATGTTTTATGTTACAGGCATGAAAATGAATGCACCACCCACTACATGTTTCAGCCTAATGGTCCTTGCTAAACTAGAAGACCAACCCATAGACAGTGTTCCTGTTAAGTGGGACCATACTCAGGACTGGAAGTTCTGTTCAGAATATGTTAATCTCCACAGAAATTACTTCACCTGTACCTGCACCAGGGATTGGAGGAGAAACAGAGGGGAGGAGAAGCTCTCAGATGCCGGCGGCCAAAAGCAGCGCCGGACAGAATTTTTGTTAATAGCTGTCACAGCCGCTGATGACCACTATTATTTTACAGGGGACCATCTAGGGACCGTTCTGATACAAGATCATGGTCGCTAAAGCGAACACTAGCTTGTAGCGGAAGGCTTACTGAGGTGGCCAGCTGAAAGCGTTTGTGTTTACTGCCTCCGTTTGAAGAGTCATTTCTTCACAATGCCTATAGCTACAGAGCTGAAAAACATCTTGTTTTAGGGTGCTTTTACTGCTGGCTCAGAGTTTTAAAATACTTTATGTATAGTATGGGCACAGGTTCACTTTAACCTTTCACTACATTTGAAACCCTTTATATAGCCCTTACATTTATTGTTAAAGGAGAACTATGGGGTTAGGGCTTTCCCCCATAGTTCTAAGGGTAACGGGAGGACACAAACTAGCGTCCTCCCATCACCCAAAGCTCAGTATACCGCGAGCTACAGCTGAAACGGATCCCGACAATTATGTCTGGATCCACCCAGCTGCGTGAGTGACAGCTGGCTCTGCCTATCTAGAGGCAGAGCCAGCTGTACCCGCCCCCTCCCGTTCCGCCAGTCAGCGCTGGAGGATCGGACAGGGGAGGGGGAATCCAGTCCCTCCCCTGTCACGGCTCTCTGCAGTGACAGGATCGAGAAGTGAGCTCACTTCCCGATCTACTGAGCCGACCTGTGACAGTTTCATTGTCACAGGTTGGCTAGAACTATGAGGATGAGTGAAAAATCACTCATCTCATAGTTCTCCTTTAATGGTGTAAGATGGCCCTAGAATTAATGCGTTCAGTCGAGCATGCATGGTAATGCCCATTATGGGTGGCCCAATTTTTCTGTATAGGTCATATTTTAGATAAAGTAAAAAACATACATTTTTGTTTTACATCTAAAATCTTGGAGGATATCACAGGACACAGGAAGTTAATTATGGAAAAAATAGATTATGCAGCTACTGTGAGCCTGACAAAACAAAGCTGTAAGGACAGCCCTGTATAACCTTTCCCACTCCCAGCGTGCCTCAGTTTTGTAGCGAGCAATACAAGAGTGGATTACAGAAAACAAAGGGGAAGGTCCTGTAATGTACTCAAAGATTGTATATTGCAGGACATAGGAAGTTAATTCTGGAAGTAGTGGGATGTGTTGTAAAAAATAAGGGCAACATAGGGGTAAGCAACACAGCTTAACAATGGCTAGCAGGCTTAGGAAAGCAACTAACATTCTCAACAAGGAACAACAACAAAAGGGGGCTACAATTAAGAGGGGACTCTCTTTATTGTAGGCCCCTTTTGTTGCAGTTCCTGTTTGCAACCGAAGCGGTCATCTGCAGAGGCCTGAACATCCCCTTGGTAGAACTTGGCAAAAGTGTCAGCAGAGGACAGCCTTACAGATCTGGAATATCGAAGCCTGAAGCTGAAAGACCCAAGAAGCATTAATGCTTCTAGCACAGTGAGCCTTGGCCAGAAAGGGGGGTGGGGTGAAACTTTACCCTTTTACCCTTCAGCTTAGGGGCCTGAGTGACAGTAAGGCCTGGTTCACACCTGGGCATTTTACAGCGCGTTCCTACGCACTGTAAAACGCTCAACATGTGAAAACCAATGATTGCCTATGGGCATGGTTCCCACCTGGGCGTTTTACAGCGCGTAGGAACATGCTGCAAAACGCCCTACGCCCAAAGAAGTACAGGAGCTTCTTTGGGGCGTATTTGCTGCGCGTATCCATTAGGATACAGCCGGATAGCCCTCGGAAAAGCGCGTTTTTCGCGCGTTTCTTTTACTGCAAATCGCTGTAAAAACGTGCGGCACAAAACGCGGATATTTCGTATGCCTAGGTGTGAACCCAGCGTAAGAGGTTGATTTCCAAGCTTTCAGGAACATGAGGATGACCGTGTCCGAAAGGCCTATGTCCTCCAAGACCTGAGCTTCAATAGCCAGGCTGTTAAAGCCAGCAACCAAGAAGCAGGATGGAATACCAATCCTTGGGATAGAAGGTCTGGAATAACTCAAAAGTGCCCACCAGTGAATCTGCCAGGAGTTTGGCTACATGCATTGTCCGCAGCCTCCTGGATGAGCTGGAAGCAATAAGGATCATCAGATTGTTGGTCGGGAGTCCTCTGATGACCAGGTACCTTAAACCAAGAAGTTTTTCAGGACTCCTCCCCAGCCTGACAGATTTATGTCCATCGTGAGCACCTTTCAGACTATCAGGAGGAAGGATTCTCCTCAATATCAGCACTGAGCTGGAGATCCACTATGCCAGGGCAAGCCTGGTCTTGCTGGACAGGGGAATAGGAAGGACCAGGGACTGAACCTGTTTGTCCCAGAATATTAAGCTGCAATGGCCAGGAGTGAAACTGAGCATAAAAGGACTGCCTCAAAGGAGGCCGCCATTAAAGGGTCGATTCTGCTTTTCACAAAAACTGAAAAAATTAGCTTACTCACAGCATCCCCCCGCTGCACATATCTGTGTGATGCCCCTCCCTACCAAGTGTAGCGATCTGTACAAAACACTTCACAGCTCCACAGTCTATGCTGATCATAAAACTTTGTAAGTGGTGACTGCTCATTGGTCAGCAGTCACATGACTGCGCTGACCAATAAGACGACCATAAACCAGTCACATACCACTACTGCCTAAATACTCTCAGGATGCCTTATTCTAAATATTTTAGATTTAGTCAAATTAGTCATTTCCTACACACCCTACATATTCCCGAGGCTGGAGCCCCGCTGTGAACACAATATGAACGATGGAGCCTAGGAGGGTTGGGACAAAGTAGAGGAACATCCCTGATCTATGATGCACAACTAGGATCATTTACCAAAACAGATTATATGGTTGCTTGGGAGGCAGAAATAAGTACACCACTCCCCCTAGAAGATTAGCAGCAGTGCTCTAAAAGATCAACTAAGGGACTATTAAATGTCTTTCTCTTAGAAGCTAATTACAAGGTTTTCTCTCGATGGTACCTTGTACCAGCAAAATTGGCGAACATGGGCCTAGGCATTACTTAGTTATGTTTCAGGGGCTGTAAACAGAAAGGCACTATGTTACATGTCTGGTGGCTGTGTCCAGGGTTACGACCCCTCTGGAACAGGCTGTTTGCCCTGCTTTCGAGGATTCTCGGGGACCATATTCCCAGAAATCCACAGTATGTATTACTAAATAAATCAATCCCGGACATCTCCAGAACGCAGGGCAAACTTGCATCCTTTTTCTTCCTGGCGGCTAAGATATCAATAGCCCGGTCCTGGAAAGCTGAAAAGGTTCCATTCTCTCTAGAGCTATCTAAAGTAAACTGGATCATGATCCATGAGAAATTATATAGCATCTTGCAGGATAGCTACGCAGAATTTGAAGCAGTATGGGAGCCATGGCTGAAATACCAAGAGATTTCAAATGCACATAGCATCATTTCCGAAGCCCTAGCTTAAGCATATAGGGTCTGCTGCTCAGAACCCAGGAAACTATAATTTATGCCTTTATATAATATGTTGTTTTTTCTTCTTTCTCTCCCTTTTTTTTTTTTTCTCCTCTGTGTCTGTTCTTTTCCGTTTGTAATTTTCCTTTTTGTACATAAAAGTTTTTCCATAAGTGTCCATACAGTGAAAGTAGCTATATCCAGATTGTGAGGCCCCGCACCCTCAAAACTAGAATCGAGTGAATGGAAGGGTGAGCCCCTGGAGGTAAATGTGGGCAGGGGCCAAGTCAAAAGTCAAAGGTTAATAACATAACTGGTTTTCCCCTTGTCCTCTTCTGGTGATAGCTTTGATGGTCCATTGAAGGGTGGGGAGATGCGGGGAATCAAGGCCAACCGGAGAAATATTGAATTTTGTTTTTTTGTTTCTTTTTGACTATGTTAAAATCTGTTTTAAAACTTGCTTTATCTTATGGAAACCAATAAAAACTTTGAAATCCAAGAAGTGCTTCTGAGCCAGGGACCAAGTCCTGGAAGTAAGAAGCGCTCCTTTTTGGTCAGCGTGGTAATTTGACAGTACTGATAAATGAGTGGCCAATAAAAAGGGACAGGCTGGTAGTGGAAGGAGTAATACAGCGCTGCTCTAGCGGATTTGATTTGTCAATATACACTCACAAAAGGTAACACACTGGTTCCAGAAATAACTTTCTGTAATGTACAATCAATACATCTCCTTTAACAAAAAATATTGTGCCTGTGTTCTCATGTCTTAAAGAACCTATAAACAGATGAGGTATGAGGGTTTCCAAACGTGCACCTGATATCATGTAGCTGCTAGACAGTTAGTCCCAGAGCAATAGCCAGTAGTCTTTCACTGCCAGGGTGACACTGTTTACTGAACCACAAGCAGCAAAGTGGACACAGTAAAATAAAATAAAAAAATGTATAAAACATTAACATCTTAGCAGTTAAGTTCTTACCTGGTTGGCTTGACATGGTATTAATCATCTGGTTTGGAACAGCAGATCGCAGAAGGCTTGGATCAGGTACTGGACCGTCTGCACACAGTAAAGCAGTAGAAACCATTTACTAAAATAGGTTCTGTGTTTAAACTGCAGTCACAAATCAATGAAAACATATAAATAAAATATAGTGCACTGGAAAGCCAAAACAAAGTGATCACCCAACTGTTGCTCATCACTTCATGTACTGTAATTACAGTCCAAAAGGAGAAACCATACCACACCAATTAAGAGATTCCTTTGGTTCAGTCCTTTTGAGTTTTTTTTTCTTTTTTTAAGTCCCCATTATTTTAAGAAGCGCTGAAAGAAGAGTGTTTGCCCCAAAACACATTGGCTGATTTTCCTTTGCAATTGAATAATTAAAGACTCTATGGACTTTTTCACCTGTTTGTTCCAGTGTCCATTCAATATATGTTTACACTCTAAGCTTCTCCCATTACTCTACTAAAGGTGCCCATACACCTTACAATTATCTGCAGATTTTCTGTGGTCAGATGGAAAAGGTGGAGATTACTCCATCCACACAGTTAAGTGTAGATGGAGGAATCTGTTGCACCTTCTCCATCTGACCACAGAAAATCTGCAGATAATTGTAAGGTGTATGGCCAGCTTTAGGGAGGCCTGTTGTGCTGTCAGTGCTACCTTATCAGAGCCTGTGAGCTAGTTTGGAAAACCTGTGCACATTTGGATATTTTAATGAGCATTTAGATCCCAGTGCCTCTTAAATGTTTGGATCTGAAGTAGCCCCACCTTATTACTTCCACAGAATATAGAAGCATACAACTCCAACACTTCATCTCCAGAGATAAAATCCACATCCCCTTCTGTTACAAGACTTAATGCAGCTTTTGCAGTCAAAATGTTGAGTGAGGAAGACAGTAAATAAGAGTCTCATTGTTTATTGATAACTTTCTTGCAGTAAATTAATTCAAAGTGCTCAGTCCTAGATAATTACAAGTACAGGTCAGAGCAATACCAGATGTATGGTAAGATGGGGATCGGAGACACTGTACTCCCAATCTCAAGCACACTAGGGAGGCATCAAGTATTTAGTTAAACACCTATCCCCTTAAAGTAGACCCATCATAAGTTGTGTAAACTGCTGCCAAAGGTAAGTGAAAAAATACTTAATGTATGTAAGCCCCCACAATTTCTCACACTTGCTCCATTTTTTTTCTGTTAAGTATATACTATCGGAAGCATATTATTTTTGTTTTAGAAGTGCAAATAAATGAAAAAAACCTGATGATCCTGCCAGAAATCCCATTACTATATATGGACATGGACCATCCACTGCTCTCCATCCTATATTTCCTTACAGTCCCATAGGGGAGACCGATGAGTTCTAGCACTGAGGCAGCATTTTGTGGCCATCAGAATTAGGTTAATTTGCAGAAAGCCCATAGATTAATATCTAAACATGTTGGCAGTAGAGTCAAAGGGTTGAATTGTCAGTCTACCCAGTTTCTTGCAAATGGTACACTGTATTGGGTTTGCTTCAGAACTGCTTTTCTCATCATACAAGTCAGGGAAGCCAAAAGCAGTTTGAAGCAGGTGGATGCAGTTTGAATTAAGGTCAAAAGGAGGTCAACTGCAGGTGAAATGTACCTGACTGAAAAGCGTCTCAAAATGTAGGCTGCCTTGACGAGGCTGTGCGGCTTTCACATATTCTGCAGAAGACGTGTATCTAAACCTCTGTTTTTAACCTTAGTGGTGAGACAAGTTTTTTTTGCATGCTGGCTGGTGAGTGTGCTGGGAAAAACATTTTGCTGTCAAATGTAGGCTGAACGCACTTGAAAGGGTGCTGTTTTTGCCCATCGACACAAGCCTGAAAATGTATTCGTTAGATGCTGCAATCATTATGAGGGGGGTCCTCTTTCCATTGTTAACATATGAATATATGAGCAGCAACACATAAAAACTGCCAGGGGGACAGGAACAAAGCAGGAAATGGCAGGAAATTCCTGCCGTTGGAGTAAAAATTGACACCACTGCAGCGCAGAGGTATTGCTTGCTACTTTACAATTGGGGTGCCATATTAAATGAAGGCCACTTTCATAGACATCAAAAATAGACAAAGGAATTGGGGGAGGGTAGAGAGATAACCTACTTGTAGATACAACTGACTGTGTTGGGGGCACACCCAGGCCAAAGTTAACTGGTGTAGAAGTCATGCCTGGAGCACTAGGAACAAGGTGTTTCTGCATCCTATTGCGCCGCTTTTCCTCCAACTCCTTCTGTATTTTATAGATTTTCTCTGCAAGTAAATGGTAGTATTCCGCCTGCAAAGAACAAAAGCAATGGTTAGACAAGATGAAGCAAATAAAAGCAAAATCCTTATGTGACAAAATACATAAATATATGGGAGTTGCTTAATCTATCAAAGAATTTGAATTTCTATCCATCCAGTCGTGAGATTTACAGAGCTCTGTCACAAAGCCCCATCCTGCCAGGCAGATGGGGGACCGGATATTTCTCTCCTGCTGTTTCACTTTCACTCACAGGTCTCCTCCCCACCCTGTGACTGGACAGTAAAAGGAGAGGTAGCACACTGATGGGTTCATCTATCCTTCTGCTCTCTCACTTCTCTTGCACGAAGGAGGCCCATTGACATGTACATCTGATCAGGCACCAGTATAGCAACCTGGATCATCATGAAAACACACCATGCGTGAGCATGAATAAAGAAGACAACCCTAAGGTAGTGGGCTTCTTTTCAAACACTCACTGCCCTGCTGTAACCTGCAGTGAAAAGGTTAATCATGCCCATGACTTGATCAGTCACCATTTAGAAGTGGTTACTGATCTGATCTTCTACTCACGCCCACAGCAGTCTGCAGCTCCATCCTGGAAATCATGGCTTAGCAAATAAGGGGACGCTTTGCTCATTTTGAATACCCAATTATGGTCAATGGGGAGAAAAATACCATACTTGTACATGATTAGATTACTGAAGTAAAAAAAGTTTCTAAGACAAGACCAGGATAATGCATTCTCTCTTAGAATTACAGTAACTAATAAAACCATAAATATAGGACATGGAAATCAGGACAAAAGGAAACAAAATGTATAGTGCCATTCAACCAAAAACAAAAAAAACTTCAGCAAAAAAAACAACTCTGTAGTGCTTACCCTGCTATTAGCAGATTCATACATGTCGCCTTCCACTTTTCGAGCATATGCTACAAGATTCTCCATACGTCGGTCTTTTAGCGCTGCTGGGTCAGGTGTTGGGAATATGGCTTGAACACTAGTACATATAAAAAGAGAAAGGTTTTGGAACTTAGGTTTACTGGGGAGAAATAATGCTACTCCCAATTCTTACATCTAAGAAGTGGTACAATGAAACACTACTTATAGCAAATGAATACAATAACCGCAAAGGAGCCAGATAACCAATTTACATTTTACGCAGTCATTTCTATTAAATGTAGTTGACCACACCAAATTATAAACCAAAAAGGACAGACTGATGTAAACACTACCCGGTGTAGTCGGTAGATGGGCAGTGTGGTGAAGATCTGTGTTCTGATATAACAAATGGGGGGTACCCATACAAGGTTTTTTTTCCTGCAAAAAGTACATTTGTTCTCATTTTAAATGACCCCCTATGGCCCGACCCCCTGAAACCTCTTCTTGCTTCTCCAAGAGGTTTAGTGGCCTGTTGGAAGCTTCTCCTACCAAAGTCCTCTAGATGGACTACTCTTCCATACATGGGCAAAAGAATCTACAATTATTCCTACAGGAGGCCATCCACGTTTGAACTGCATAATAAACAGCTTCTCTGTAGAAATAATTGGAAATCTTATTGCAAGAAAAGCCCCAGCTGGGAGACTTCTACAGCAGTGTGGATGCCAACCGAACACTGTGAAGATTTCGGAAGATCAAGGCTAAATGAGTATAAGACTTGAGAAGGGAAGAGAGGGGGTGTCATTGAAAGGAAAAAGTCCCAAAAGTAGAGGTATCCAAGTTGAAATCTTGGGGTCAGAAGTCACCTGACTGTTGCTGTTCTTTCAACTCGCAACAGAAGATAGTCCAGAATCCCCTCCAGATCAAAATCCCCCTGCACCGCATTAAGACCAGCACAGGGGCCAGATCCTTGGTGAACACCCTTGAAGAAGAGGTCCTCCTCCAACATGAAGCACTAATGTGAGCGGCAATCGGCACATGGAGATATGGGTCCTTGATGCCGATGGAAGCGAAAAGATCCCCCTGGTGAAGAGACGCCACCACAGACGTAACTTGCGGACCCTCAAAAATGGGCCGAACACCTTCCTGTTTGGGAACAGTTAATAGATTTGGATAAAACCCTTTGATTCTCTCTGAGGGAGGCACTGGGACAACCACCCACTGGGCCAACAGATCAGCAACGGCTTGGCGCAGACCCGCAAACGGCTGCTGAAGAAGATGCATATATGAAGCAAAAATCTGCCCCCAGGCCGGGACAGAAATTCTACATTTTAACTGGAAGACACCAGTTTGTATGCCCTGGTGTCTGAAATGAGAAAAGCAACAGTGTGTTAACTCCTACCAAAGACCCCACCGCCCATCCTGAGCCACAAGAGTGGGGGCCGACCCTCATGCGTAAGAGGGCTTTCCAGCATGCGTGGACAACTTGGACTGCCAGGGACGCTAGGAATTATAGATGGTAGGGGGCTTGGAAGTCTTGCCACCTTAGTCTGTGAAAGTGGAGGGCTGAAAAGACAGACAAGAATTTTTACGCCGATCCCCGGATCTACTGGCTGGAGGCAGAAAAGCTTCTCGATAATCTCATCCAAAGTAGTCCCAAATAGGGCAAACCCCTGTAAATGGCAATTGAAGAAGAGCCTTTTTAGAGGTCTGATCAGCCGACCAGCACTTAAGCCATAACAGTCTGCAAAGGATAATTGTTGAAATAGACAGTTTAAGAGAACTGCCCAGCATCCAGCACAGCGTTGCAAGCATATTTTAAAACCAAATGCTCTGCCAATTTGACAGTCTGCACTTGCTTGCTCTGCACATAAGCAGTCGGAACTTGTTTGTTACCTGGGCCCTGGTGCAACAACATGGCCCACTCTGTAAAGGTCTGGGAGGCCAAAAGGAAAGCCAAAACTGGATGCATTTGGACTCCAGCGACAGTGTACAAGGTCCTCAAAGTAGCTTCTGCCTTCCTATCTGTAGGATCCCTAAAAGACGGGTACTCCTCCGCGGGAATGGCTGTATTAAGATGCAAAACCGGCAGCGAGGACCACTTCTTTAGGAACAACTCAAGGGAAAGGGAGCTTAGGTACCGAAAAAGACTTTGTGGTTCCTTGTAGATAAAATCATAAAAAGGAAGGGAATGTACGGAAACGTTCTGATCGAGCGGCGAAGCTTATGCATCCCAAATATAACTGGAGGAGCCCCTGAGGAGTTGGGAACATCCTCAATTTTTTTTATATTTCCCTGACTGTGCGATAAGCGCAGAAACCAACTCCCGCTGCTGAATAAAGAGCGAAGCTGACATCTCATCATCACTGTCAGACCCATCCTGTGAGGAATCCCTGGAGACAGGCAGATCCAACGCCGCCAAGGTCTCATCTTCCACCCCTGACTCTACCGAGGGAGCAGGGGAAGGCGGCGGAGTGGGTGCTTCAAGAAGGATTTCTGCAACAGATCACACTATGAGGGACACAAAGCCCTCTATGGCAGACAAAAAGGCTCCAAAAGGAAAGCGCTGTACCCAGCATGCATGCGGTCCCCACAGAAGGGCCTGAAGGTGGCAAAGGCAACTGGGGCAGCAATGCAGAAGTACAGATGGCAGGCAAGGGGAAGTGGGGAATACCCTCACAGTTTAGACTGCACCCCTATACAGCACTGCCGAAACCTTTTCCCCTACGGTCCATGGCAGACAGAAAATGCCCACCCAGACATGTGCAGCCATCTGGCACTCCCCAAAACCGCAACAGGTAAAAGGGAAGCCACCACATGTCCAGACAGCAAGACAGCAAACAGCAGGGCACCAGCAGTGTCCCCGAGGAGAGAAGGTAAGTTCAGCATGCGGGCTAAAAGAACAGGATTGCCAAAGAATAGGGAGGCGGCGCAGCCCCATTGAGAACGCGGTTGCGCTGCCACTATAAAGTCTAAGCAAGGCTGAGTCGACAAGAGGTTTGCAGAGGCACCTGGATTGCCACTAGCCGTAGCCCGGGAGCTGCCAACCTGGGTGCGACTGGGCAGCGGAAACCACATATGCACCTCACCAGGAATTCTACCACAGGCCACTCTAAGGATCCAGAGTAGTCACAGCCAACCCTGCCGCGTTGAGAGCCTGCATGTGCTCGATGGCCGGCTGGGGAAGACTACAAGAATCTATAGATCATCAAGCATGTCGTCGTCCCCTCAGCCGGCTCTTGCCTGAAGAGTCACTAAAAAAACATAGAATTTTTTTAAAAAAAAGGAAAAAGAATCCCAGGAAAGACTTGCAGGTCCTTACTACTGACACTAGGCAAAAAACTGGAGGCTGGTCAACAGGTTGGGGGCTGGCCACCAGCAGAGGCTGTTTTTTCTTTTGTGCCTAGCGTCCTTTTCTTGTAGGTGGCGCAATACCTTGTGGTTATAGATCTATGATCTCTACATAGTGTCCATCATTGAACGGAAGAGAAAAATAGGCTGAATCTGTGCTCTGAGCTACTGGAGAAAAGGATTTTATGAGTACAGTACAAAATCAAATTCTGGGGCTCGGTATGACAGGGTGCGCAACTTCTAACAGATTTCCTTCCAGCAGCTGTTTGTAGATGATCCTTTATCATTTTTCAGTGTTTTGATTGGGCACAACTGGATAAATATATCCTACCTCCTAAGGGCAATACGCTAAGCTAAACTGGACTTAGTCACTGTGCCCAGGGGTACAGTCAATTGTGCCTTTGATTTGCCTAGTGTTCAGCCTCCTAGAGGCAGGGCGTATATCCAGAGGTCAGCTGATGCGTTCCCCATAAATGCTGGGAGAAAACCAGATAATCTTAACATTAACGTTGCATGTACAGTTAGTCTTCATAAGCGGGTGAAACAAAACATTTACAGAAAAAAGTTGTCCAATTCTAAATGGATACACTGCTCTGCCAGTAGACTGCAGACATTTTCCATATACATCTGTTAGACCAGTTAAGCCCATAAAGCCTGCATATTGTGATTGCACTCTGGGGTTGGTATGGGGATTATCTTACCACTTCTGGTTGCTAACAGAATAACTCAGAGCATGAAAAACTGCTTAGTTTATACCCCAGTGGTCCAGGAGTTGAATTTGTGCACTGGTGAGCTAATACTACCGTGTTTCCCCGAAAATAAGACACTGTCTTATATTTTAGCAATTCCCAAAAATGGCACTAGGGCTTAATTTTAGGGTAGGTCTTATTTTTGGGGAAACAGGGTAGCTAAAAAAAAGGTGTTTTCAAACTTTTACAGGTAACATGGAGGCAATATTTATTCTCCAAAAAGGGAATGCAGTGCAGCAACCTAAGCGATTTTGTATCGGTATTGTTGTAGTGATGGTGACTGGAAGTGTGTAAGCCTCACACTGGGATTTCAAGGTTATATTTATTAAAGGTGAATAACCTTATAGCCTTCTCTAGTTTTAAAATAAAAATTGGCCCATGTAACTATGTTTGTGTTTTAGGCTAAGGCCTCATTCATACTGTCGTACAATACGCTGTGTATATGCACGTATTGTCCCATATGCAAATAAATGGCTCCGTACACATAGCTGCCTATGGAGCCATATATTTGCGTAGCGTAAAAATGCGCAAAAACAGAATGTACCCGAGATGTCCGGGCAGCGTATTTCTGCGTATTTTAATGCGCATACACGCACGTACAGTTCATTAAAATTACTATTACGAATGATGCATTCTGGGATTGCATATACCCTGTTTCCCCGAAAATAAGACCTATCCCGAAAATAAGACCTAGTACTATTTTTGGGAATTGCTAAAATATAAGACCTACCCCGAAAATAAGACCTAGTTGTGACCATTCCCAGGGCCGGTGGTGGCATAAGGGGGAACTTGAAGGGCCGCGGGAGAGGCAGGAGAGAATCAGCGGTGCCAACAAAGCCAGTGCTAGAGGAAGCGAGGCGGCACCGGAGGGAGCAGTCGCATAAGCCGATGCCTCCTCGTGTCTTATTTTCGGGGAAGCACGCAATATACAAATTTGCTCTCAATATACAATTTTGCTCTTGCGTTGTGTGTGCATGAAGCCTTAATGCTTTGATTATACTTTTAATGATGCAATCATTTTACACAATTTTAACAAGCAAAAAAATAAATCCATTTACTACTTACAGTTTGTGAACAAGATGGTTTCTGAGGTCCTGGGTTATATCTTCATGCCAGGGTTTTCGGCCCCCAATGCCAGATGGTGGGTTTGCAACGGGCATGGATCCTAGCTTGGACGTACTCCCGCCATCACCAATCAGAGAGCTGGTAAATGCAGATTAAAAAATTTAATGCGTTGGCAACTCAGGCCTGAATTTATCAAACACTGCTCTATGTTACATTGCAAAATGAAAACCATTTTAAGTGGTACTTCAAATTTTTTTAGGTTTAGAAAGAGTGAGCCCCATTTGGTAGACCCCCCGTCACATATTTTTGCAATCCAAACAAATAACTCCAGGGGTCTACAGTAGAGAAGGCAAAAGATTAAATATGGATAGTGGGCAACTAATGTAAAGGGGTACAACATTCATAGACATGACTGGGCAACTAATGTAAAAGGGTACAGCCTGTTCAGGAGGGACAGGGTTGGTAGAAGGGGGATAGGGGTATGCATGAATGTGAAAAACAAGCTAACTGTGCACATATGAGATGACCTCTCAACAGAGTTGCGATGTTGTTGAGTCTTTGTGGTTAGAACTAGACAAGATTGAAGCTAGTTGTAAACTAATTGTGGGTGTGTGTAATAAACCCCCATAAATAAGTGAGGAGGAGGCTCACCTACATTCCCAAATAGAAATAGCTGTGCAGCAGGGAAATGGTATAATGGGTGACTTAAATTATCCAGACATTGATTGGTCTCATTGACTCATTCTATAAAGGTTGGCAGTTTCCTAAACTTGTTGCGGGACAATTTCATGGACTAGATGGTTGATGTCCCAACCAGGAAGAATGCTATACTAGATTAATTTCCAATAATGCAGACCTAGTTGCAGACATCGAGATTAGGGATACATTGGGTATTAGTGATCACAGGGCGATTAGTTATAATGTTGGGTACAGAAAAGAGAAGTGTGTTGGTTTGACAAGAACGCTAAAATTCAAAAAAGCAAATTTTGATAAGCTGCGTCATCTGGTATATGACAATAAATGGGACAAATTATTTCCAACAATGAACACTGACGAGAAGTGGGATTGTTTTAAGAATACATTGCATAATGCGATTACCAAGTCCATACCATTGGGTAACATAAAAGATCGAGTGCTCACCCGAAAAATATAAGAGGGAGGGGACTACATTGGCATTCCAGGGCTACAAGGAATGCAATAAGATAAGTAAACATGAAATCCTGGCAGCTAAAATAGATTATGAAAAGCATATCGCTACAGTCTGAGAAAACCCCCCCAAAATTCTTCCAATACATAAACAGTAAAAAAATTTAAGAAAAGAGCAGGTAGGCTCAATAAAAGATGAGAATGGGAGATTAATCACAAACGACAGAGAAGGTGAAGGTATTAAATTCATTTTTCTCCTTAGTTTAGTGCGCAAGATACCGCAGTGGTTGACAGTAGCCACGGTTCAACAAAGACTTGAAAAACTTAATGCAAATAGTTAGGACCAGATAACCTGCACCCTAGGGTACTTAAAGAGCTCAGCCAGTTTATAGCGAAACCGTTATTCCTCATTTACGAGGACTCCATGCTGAATGGAAGGGTACCAAGTGATTGGCGTAAAGTTACGGTAGAACCAATATTCAAAAAAGGTTCAAGATGCCAGCCGGGGAACTATAGACCAGTCAGTCTAACATCAATAGTTTGCAAACTGTTTGAGGGAATGATAAAGGACTATTTAGTGGATTTTGTTCATGGCAAATGGTATAATAAGTGATAATCAGCATGGATTTAGGAAGGACCGTTTCTTGTCAGACCAACCTACTAACATTCTGCGAAGAGGTGAGTAGAGATCTGGATAGAGGAAGGCCAGTGGAAGTGGTGTACCTGAATTTTGCAAAAACATTTTACACAGTACCGCCAAACACACAAGATTAAATCTATGGGCATAGATGAAATGGTGTGCACATGGATAGAGAACTGGCTACAGGAGCATGTCCAGAGAGTATTAATAAATGGCTCTCTCAGATTGGTCTAAGGTCGAGAGGGGCATGGCCCCAGGGTTCTGTGCTAGGCCCAATGCTGTTTAATCTGTTTACTAATGATATTGGGGAGGGTGTTAATAGCCATGTTTCTGTGTTTGCAGATGATACGAAAATTGGGAGGGTAATAATAGACACAGGCTTAGACATAACATTACAGGAGGACCTGGACAAAATAGTGGAGTTGGCAACTATATGGCAGATGAGGTTTAATGTTGAAAAATGCAAAGTACTGCATTTTGGGGTTAAAAATAGGCAAGCGGAATTCACATTAATGGGAACTCGACTAGGTAGGTCACAAATGGAAAACATTTGGGGGTTATAGTAGACCACAGATTAAGCATGCAATGCCAGGCTGCGGCAAACAAAGCTAGCAGAGTACTGCCATGCATTAAAAAGGGAATGTACTGTAGAGAGCAATCATTTTGCCACTTTTATAGATCACTGGTTTGGCCACATCTTGAGTATGCGGTTCAATATTGGTCACCAATCCACAGAAAGGATGTCCTGGAGCTAGAGAGTCCAGAGAAGGGCAACTAAACTAATTAAGGGGCTGGGGGACCAAAGCTATGAGACAAGGTTGCTAAATTTAAATTTGTTCACGCTGGAAGTGAGAAGATTGAGAGGGGACATGATTTTGTTGTACAAAATGTGTAGTGGAGAGGGCAACACAAGCAATAAACCTTTTACTGTAAACTCCTTAACAAAGACTAGAGGCCACTACCTAAAATTGGTGGAGAAAAGATTTAATCACAAATGGCGTAGGGGCTTCTTTTCATTTAGAGTGGTTACATTTTGGAACTCTCTGCCCCAAGCTGTGGTATTAGCAGAGAGTAGTGAAATCATTCAAAAATCAATTAGATAGCGTCCCCAGAGACTGAAACATACAGGGGTACAGGTACTCTTTAAAAACTAAGACCACGCAGGGATTCATATACACACATGAATGCACAACACACACAAGACACACAAAGGTTGAACTTCATGGACCTGTGTCTTTATTCAACCTCTAGTACTGTGTAACAAGGAGAGTAGAAAAGGGTTACAACCATCAGGTTTTTATTGCCGTCTGTCCCTGTTAGGGAGATTTATGTTCTAACAGTTCTGATCACCAACTTTACCAGGAATGCAAGCGAGGGTAGACTCAAAATTTGTGCCCAGAAAGGAATAAAAAGAAAGAGAAATCTTCCAGTACAAACACTTGTTCCAATGACAACTGTTTGAGAGGATGTCATTAACATTGGAAAGATAGACGCCAGTAATAGGCACTAGCCAAACAAAGCACAGCCCTCAATCTGTTAGGGACTAGTTAAGGTCCCAAAGCAGTACATAGAAAACAACTGGTCACAGACAAAACATCTAGAGGGGTGGGTGCCGTGTCCTTCAACAGGGGTGTGGATGTAGTTCCAGGAGCTGGGCGGGTGTTTTTTCCCCTCTACATTTAGCCCCGCTTCCGGCAAGCAGGGCTAAATGTAGAGCAGGGAAGCCGTAGCTCATTTTGTACAAGTGATCTGGGTGGGTTCCAGCTGCCCAGATCACTTGTATAGCAGCCTGTTAGCTGATGGAGGCACCCGTACAGGGGTAGTGGTGCAAGCGGTCTGGATACCACTAGAGAACGAGGACATAATAATAAAAAAAAGATTAAAAAAATAAAAGAATGGGGTTTTTTAGCAAGTCTGGCCCCCATAAAGAAGATAAAAAAAAAACCCTGAAGGTTTAATGTCGCTTTAAATATGGTTTTGGTTAAAATTATTTTATGTATCATGACAAGTAGATTGTCATGAGAGACAAGTAGATTGGACCCCAAATTTAGTCTTTGGACTTTTTAAAAAATGCCCACCTGCTTCAATGAACACAGACAAAAGGATTTTACAGTGGGTACAAAAATCTTATTTTCTCTTCCATTCATTGAAAGACACAGCAGAGATCTTTAATCTGTGACCATTGGGACTTCCCAAAGCAGTGTCTACTGAGGGGTGGAAAAACTGAACAATTCCCTGAAGTCAGGAACAGCACATACTGACTGTAAGACACGTGAACTGCAAAACTGGATACATAAATTTCCCTTATATGAGAGGTCCTCGGGCAACATGCAAGTGGCTAGGTCTACCCAAATAAATGGCCTCAGAGCCTGGGAGGCCTCTTCTAGGAAGCTTGGAAAAATGTAGACTTCTATTGAAAGTGAGGTAAACACGCACAGCACAAACAACTAAATAGTGAAGTGAAATTTTTCTCTTGAGGTAGAATACAACAATCACAGTAGGAAGGATGGTAAACACGGTAACACCACTCTATTCCGGTGTAAGAGACAGGAAACGGTCTTCAACTCATAACACCCTCCTCCCCCCCTAGAAGTGATGGCAACCAGGACCCAGTGAGTTGAAATGGAAAAAGGAATATTCTTACCAGGATCAAAAGGATCCAATACCCAGAGAACCATACATAAGTTCAACAAACAGGAAGACTTGCATAGGTCACACCCTATACAAAAGCCTCAAAAGGAGAACTATGGGGTGAGTAAGTTACACTCCCCCCAAAGTTACAGCCAATGTGTGAAATTGAAAATCAGCTCTATTGATCGGGAAGTGAGCAAAAAACATACCGCCGCTCACTTCCAGATCATCTCCTTGCAGAGCGCGCTGACTGTCAGTCACTGCTCCCCAGCAGGGATTCCCCCTCCCCGATCCTCCAGTGCTGACTGGAGGGATAGACGGGGGAGGGGGCGGGAATAGCTGTAGATAGTCAGAGCCCGCTGTCAATCAAGCAGCGGGGTGGATCTCAACAGCATTGTGGGTTTTCCGTCCCGGCTGCGGCACCATCGCTACATACTGAGTTTTGGGTCACGGGAGGACTTTAGAATATGCCCTCCCATGACCCTAAAGAGAACTATGGGGGGAAAATGTTTACCCCATAGTTCTTTTAAAAAGAAAGGGAAGATTAGCAGTCTATGAAAGGGATTTCAAGAGATCGGATGTATCCCTAACAATGTTCCGGTGCAAACATCCATACAAACCAGAATATAACAGGTCAGCATTCTCCATGTGGTTTATTACCTGGGGCAAAAACTGTTGTCCACACAACAGGACAAGTAAGCCTGGATCTTTCAAACGTAGACTTCCTAACCTTCACAGTGCAGGAATCACCAACTTGAGCAACTCAGTGAGCGTAAGGCAGGATGGCAACACAAATCAAGAGCCTTAATGTGTATTTCCACTTTTGCAGCCAAATTGGGATAACACCTATTTTATATTTGTTACATGTTCACATTCATATAGAAGATTTAAAAAAAAAATGCTTTTTGCCGTTTATATTGCTTTTACTTGGGTTAGGGTTTTTGGCAACTTAAGGGTTAACATTTCTATGTGCTTCTCTTTCCTAATTAATGTTAGGAGGGGCCATTGTATTTCAGTCAATGAGAGAAACACAATCCTCAAATTTCAGCCCTAAGTCTTTTTATAAGGACAGATCATTGATGGCACCGAGAAAAACCTGGAATCAGCCATCTTGATTGCAACATTTAAAAAAGGTTAAAAAAAATGTTTTAAATTAGTTTTCAGTATGCTGCATGAATAAAAACACCCAACATATAGAGAGGTTTTATGAAACTTGGCTGCAAAAGAGGAAATACACTTTAGGACCTAGAATCCACCAGACGTGTGACAGGTCAGGCCTGCACAGCTGTCTGGGCATTTGTGGAGCTATGAGGAGCAGTAGAATGCCCTCCAAATGGATCCTGCAAAGCAGCAAAACTGTCACTTGACATAAAAAACAAAAACAGGTATGAGTAATTGGTATCGGCGAATACTTAAGGAAAAGTAGACTAGAGCAAGTCTAAAACCCCAGTGCACTTTTTTTTCCCTTGCTGTCTGTCTCTGTTGCAGGTTTTCCCTCACTTGCCAGCTGATGAAACCATTAACATATAACAGTAAGAAAAAGAAGCAGCAGTAAAAACCTGACAAGGAGTCTCTATAATTGTGTATTGGTGTGTAGGAGTGTGTGTATTACGGGGGACTATCGGTATTTGTATTTCTGGGTGTGGGTGTATTATTGTGTGTGTGTGTGTGTGTGTGTGTGGGGGGGGAGGATGTGCACATTCCTGTGTGAGTTTGAAGGTCCTCTATCCATCTGTGGGAAAATAAACACACACACAAACATTAACACATACAACGACATCGCTCTCAGAAATCCTGACAATACACACACAAACCATCACAAAAAAATATACTGAAATATACAAAGAAACTATAATGTCAGTACATGTGATGAACACATGCAGACATTAACACTGGTACCACATATAATTTTTTTTTTTGCAATATGAAATTGTTTAAAATTTTTCAAGTGGCTCCATGGAAGAACATTTGTCAGGTGGCCCCCAAGCGAATGAAGTATGAGACCCCTGGTCTAAACAAAGTGTGGAAATGTGAACCAGGATGCTTGGAACTCTATGCTTACTTTGTGTTTGTTCTCAATGTTACCCCTCCCCCTGCATGAGAAGACTTTTTGTTATGTACTTTTATTCTTTAGCACTGGAACTTAAGAAAACCTAGGAGCCTTTTAACACTTCTCAGTTTTCCTAAAGTAAAACTCAAATTGTATTGGCTGAACATGCATTTCAAGTAGAAAGCCTATTGTTTTCTGCGTGTATGAAGTTTAGTGTTTTTAAAAGGAAACACACGCATAGGTGTGAATGGGTCCATAAGCAGGTAGTGACCTTTTCTGTTCTTGCCTGGTGCTTAGCTGCCTGCTAACAAGCTATTTTTAATGCAGATTGCCACACACTCGAACACAAATATATTTTTAAAAAGCTCTATTTGCATAAAATACATTGCCTACGATCAGGTATTACACTGCTCTGAAAACAACCATTTTATTAACAGTGGGTAAACTTACTTTTGAGAATTAATGCCTAAATGTAGCACAGAATCAGGAAGCAAGTTAGAGCTCTGCACATCAATTCCACCATTGACATCCATTGAATTTGCATCTGCACAAAAGGAAAATAAGAAAAAGTTTTTAAAAGGTTTGGAAAAAAAAATGAGGAATTTGAAATTACAGAACCTGGCAACCAAATTATTTTTCCTAGTCATCGTTCAGGACAGCAACAGAGGATTAGTGAGAATTTATCCCAGGGTGGACTGCAGCACATATGACTTCCTGCCCAAAAGACTGGACTCCTGAGAAAAAAATAAAAATAAAAGCGGCACCAGAGCTTTGTGCCCAAACAGCGACAAAAAAGCCCAAGAAGACTGCATTCACAGAGTAACAAGAAAATAAGTTTTGTAGGTTCATCCAGTGGAAAATAGTTTCTTGCAGCCTCTGCTCGAGCCCAAGTTCAGCACATTTAAAGCTTTTAACTTTCTGAAGTCCAGGAAAATGTTCAAATAGAAGTGCAAACATCTCTTGATGCTCAATACAAGTTATTTATCATTTCATTATTTATCACAAGACAGTTGAAACACTATCTTGAGATTCGTGAAATTGGAATGCCACCTTTATAATGAACAGAACTCTGGAAGCTCGGCCCAAAAAAGGAAAGCAGATGGCAAACAACTTGTAACTAGCATTGCCTGTGGGCTTTCTGCAGCTGATCTTTTCACCATTACTGACTTACCATGCCTTGTACTACATTATGTCTTTGTGAAGGTAGCCATCTTGGTAGATGCAACGATTTGCTTCCTAAAGTCAGCTCTCAACAAAGAGAACAGCGAGTAGCACAGTAGTAACAATACAAATTCTCACTCCAAATCCCCTAGGACTAGCAATCAGACAGCAGTGCTTAAGATCTCACTGCAGGTATAAAAACTAGGCTCCATCACATAAAGGAAGTGCACTGACATTTTTCAGGGTATTACTCAGGTACAGTTAAGATTTCTTGATCTTCCCTATAACATAGCAACTCTCCACTTTTTGAGTTTAGGTTCAATTTAGGGAGAGACCCAGGACCAGCCTTCAAAACCAAAGGGTTATAAAAAAAAAAAAGGGTTTTGGTTTTCAATCAAGAGGCTGTATTTCAGTTATCTGAGGAACTCAAGTCACCCGCAGCACAGTCTTACCTGTGACATATTTTAAAGTGGTTAAAAACAGCATCAGTTAAAAGGACAATTGATATATCCTATTCTAAAAGGATCCAACAAGTCTTTAAACACAGGGGATTCAAACCAAAAAGAGAACCTGGTGACAGCCTTACAGATTTGGGTAACAGAAACACACTTGCCACAAGTGATGGTGCCAAAGAAGGAAACCTTGCACGTGAGAGGGGCCAGAGGGATATCTTAGAGGTTCAAAGGGTGGCTTCTGCAGCACTAACAGAACTAAGTTGTGGTCTTTACAAGAGAGTAAAAAGGCTAGTGGCCTCTGGGAAAAAAAATCGCCATGGCAGAAATTTGGCCCTTGATCGTACTCAAGGTTCAATGCTGGTCTAGGCAAGACTGGAGGAAAGAGGATGCATCCTATGGAGAACTTCCTGAGCCAGGCCGTTAAGCCAGCAACTGAGAAGCATTGTCAAGTAACAGTGCTTGGGACAATAGGTCCGAACAATCTGTAAGTGCCCTTGGAGAATCTGCCAGTAGTTTGTCTACAGCCGCTTACCACAATCTCATGGGCCAGTTGGGAGCAATGAGGATCACCAGAATGTCCTTCATCTTGATCGCGTAAAGGAGGCAAGAGTTTCAGAGAAGGGAAGGAGTAGAGAAGGCTCAAATGACACAGCAGAGTCACCAATGAATCTGTTGGAAAGATCTGGGGATCACCAGTCCTGGAAACATTCCTGTCCAGCCTATTGGGCCTGGATTCCAGAAAGTCCATTTCTGGCACCCCCCACTTGAGACAAAGGTCACAAAACAGCTCCGGGTGAAGGAACCATTTTGTAGGATACAGACAGAGGAAGTCCACCTACAATTTTCCACACGTGGGATATGCATGGTGGACAGGGTGGACACTTGAAGTGTTTAGGAGAAGAACACAGTTTTTCAAGGCGACCATACAACACCAGCTGTAAAGGAACATGTAAAGGGCAGGTTTTGGCATGTGTCACCATTTTTAAGGAACACAGACTAGTCACCTTCGGCATGATCAATGCAGGTGACTGACTGAACAATCATGCATCCACAAGGAAAGGGACAAAGACCCGGATGTGGAGAGGGAAGGGGAGAAAGAGCAGTCTAGAGCTACCATAATGGGCTTTTAACCGAGAAAGCCGGAATTCCATGTTACTTGCTCCACCAAAAAGGGCCAGAGCAGGTTTAAGTCTAGAAATGATTGCATCCCAAGCTCCTTTTTGTAAGACCCATCTTTTTTGTGTAGGGGGTCCTTTAAGAGACCCATGTCTTCAACATAGAAATCACTGTTCGATACCTGAGACAAGATGCACGCTGAACAGGGTTCCTTTGGAAATGATGCTGTCAGAAAGTAATAAATAGATACAAATAATAAAGGGCCATTAGTTACTGGGGACCTTTTTTATTTTTAATCTCTGGTTTTCTTGTTCTGGTGGATGGACTTTCACCCATTAGCTGTCCTGGAAGATGACTGGAAAATATTAAAGGTAAAATGAGAAGCTGAAAAACATATGGTGTATTTTTGCACTGTTAGCTACAGACTTGGATCCTTCCTTCGATCTGAACCATCCAATCTACTCTACATATTTGTCTGAGGATATCAGTTTTCTAAAAAGGTATTATTACTAACTGGTATTGATACATTAGCAATCAGAAAGATCACAGGTTAGCAGATTGTTTTTCTCCGCTTTACATTTTTAAAAATGTTTTTCTTTTTTAAGCAAGGTTAGGCAGATCTTTAAAGAGACATTTCATAAAATACGAAGCTGCAGCCAACTGCTCACTATTGAAAGCACAAAGAAAAAAATACATGGGGGGAAAAAAAAAAAACATGAAACCCAAAATCCTGCATGTAATTGTGCCTTTATATTCTGAATACGCAATAGTAGGTAAAAAAAAGAAAACTTACTTATTGAGTTCATAGAGCGCATTGCCTGAGTTGACTGCCCTGGTTGATGAACCTTAGCTTGTGTATGAGATTGGGATTGCATCTGGTTCCCCTGATATGGTAATCCCAGAGCTGCATAAGCTCTCTCAATAGAGCTAGGATCAATCTGGTTGTTAGAATTAATGGAGGGTGTTGGCTGTTGGTTCACATTGCCAGCGGTACTCGCAGTCCCTGTAGCTCCTACAGTTATTGGTGGGCTACCAAACAAAGCTGTAAAGAAACACTGCCATTAATAAAAAAATACGATGCATAAAAATAAATTTTATTCATCATCAATCTGTAAATTATTTTAT
The DNA here is from genome assembly GCF_000935625.1 of Nanorana parkeri. Taxonomy (NCBI): domain Eukaryota; kingdom Metazoa; phylum Chordata; class Amphibia; order Anura; family Dicroglossidae; genus Nanorana; species Nanorana parkeri. Next base: position 11,612 of record NW_017306979.1, on the reverse strand, counting down.
ATTGATATTTAATCCCCTGTTGAGGTCGATGCCATATTTAAATGTGAGCTGTGCTTCTCATCCCGCAACCCTTGATCTGCGCGCGCGCGCACACACGCACGCACACACACACTGTAAAACCTTTTGCACCTGTGGCTCTTCCTTAGTGCACCAATCACCCAGCTAGATTAGGAATACTGACAGAGCTGGAAGAGTTTTGCGAAGAGGAAAGGGGAGACCCACACACGACTCAAGGTCTAAATTTATGCATCTATCAAATACTAACTTTAAAAAAGGAGAATTATGAGGCGAGTGATTTTAACTCAGCCTCATAATCTGAGCCAACCTGTGACAATGAAACTGTCACAGGTTGGCTCAGTAGATCGGGGAGCGAACACATAGCGGGGCTCGCTCACTTCTCGATCTATCCGTGCAGAGAGCCGTGACTGTCACTCACGGCTCCCTGCAGGGATCCCCCCTCCGCAGTCCAATCCTAGCTCGCGGTATACTGAGCTTTGGGTGACGGGAGGACGCTAGTTTGTGTCCTCCCGTTACCCTTAGGAGAACTATGGGGGAAAGCCCTAACCCCATAGTTTTCCTTTAAGAGGGTATTTACTTATGCAATCATTTACATTTATGTGATTGGACACTGGAAAAACAGCTGTAAGGACAGCCTGAATACCTGGAGCAATAGCACAATGCGGCAACTGCACAAAGTGCCCCGGTATGTGCCCCATGCAGGATCCAGTGCCCTGAGCACATTACAGGCCAGCTCTGCATCTTCCTTCTGCTGGGTTCAAGATACAGTCTATTAGGCATCCACCACCTAAGGACACTAGCAAAAAACTGTAGGAGTCAGAGGGGTTATACAGGGATGCCCTTACAGCTTTGATTTGCGTTGCGATTTTGTGTCAAATCACCTGAAGATAGTAATTGCAATGCTAAAAATTGTATAAACACCTATTTGCAGTTCTGCTTTAGGAAGGCAACACTATACTCCCCAAAGTATAAATCCCCAAAGCTCTACTAAATCTTAATTACTTGCTGGTGCAATTTTAACAGTGAAAGTGAGCCTTTTGGATAAGGTCTTTTACAAAGAAGCGCACCTTACGTTAATCATCAGCCTAGAGTTACACAGCACAGCAACAACAAATAACAACCTTACACAACTCTGGTAGGAAATGCACGTTTCTCCAATAAACTGTGTAAAACACCCAAGACTCTAACATATACATACATTGTTGGTTACGCTTATCCCCAGCATTCTTCAGCGGTAAACAGACTGGGCAGTCATGTCGAGTACAGTTCTTCCAGTGAGAAATTATCTGTCGTGAAGAGGCACAGTGTGCAACTAAAGCCATAAAAAAAAAAGAAGATGGAAGGAAAGGAAGATGAAAGAAGGAAACACCGCTGTTAGACATGTACATATTATAACATTTAATAAATAAGTTGAACAATATGGGACCCAGCACAAAACCCTGAGGCACACCGCTCATTACACTAGCCCAGTCTGAAAAGGTGCCATTTGCAGATAATCTCTGGACCCGTTCCCGTAGCCAGTTCTCTATCCACGTACACACCACCTCATCTATGCCCATAGCTCTCAGCTTGTGTAGCAAGCGTTTGTGTGGTACCGTGTCAAAAGCCTTTGAGAAATCTAGATATACCACATCTACCGGCCTCCCTCCATCGATATCTCTACTCACCCCCTCATAAAAAGTTAGCAGGTTAGTCAGGCAGGAACGATCTTTCCTGAACCCATGCTGATTGTCATTAACTATCCCATCTTCCTGAACAAAATCTAACAGATAATCCTTTATTATTCCCTCTAGCAGTTTACAAACTACCGATGTTAGACTGACCGGCCTATAGTTCCCAGGTTGGCACCTAGCTCCCTTTTTGAATATTGGGACTACCGTAGCCCTCCGCCAATCACTGGGGATCCTACCAGTCATTAAGGAGTCCTTAAAAATGAGGATTAATGGTCTAGTTATAACCTGGCTTAATTCCTTAAGTACCTTGGGGTGCAGGTTATCCGGACCCACTGCTTTGTTTGCATTGAGCATTTTAAGTCTTTGTTGTATCCCGGTTTCCGTCAACCACTGGGGTATATTTTGAGTTAAACTGGGAGTTTTACCATGTGTGTCAAACCCGTTTCCCTCCTGAGTGTATACCGAGGAGAAAAAAGTGTTCAGCGCCTCGGCCCTCTCGTTGTCGTTTGTGACTAGCTTCCCGCTTTCATCCTTTATTGGGCCTATCTGCTCCTTTCTCACCTTTTTACTGTTAATATATTGGTAAAATTTTTTGGGGTTCTTTTTACTATCTGCAGCGATATGCTTTTCGCACTCAGTTTTAGCTGCCTGGGTTACTAGTTTACATTTTTGTTACATTCTTTGTAGTTAAGGAACGCCAATGCTGTCCCTTCCGTCTTATATTTTATAAATGCCGCTCTCTTGTCCTTGACGTGTTGTTTTACAGTTTTATTAAACCATATAGGTTTAGTCTTTGATCTTTTTCTCCCTAAAAAGGTATACACTTTGAACTAGCAGTATGTAGTGTGTTTTTAAAACAATCCCACATCTGGTCTGTGTTTAGGTTGAGAAATAAGGTTTTCCCATTTTATTTCCCCCACTAGGTTGCGCAGCTTATCAAAGTTGGCCCTTCTGAAATTTATGGTTGTAATCCGTCCAGCACACTTTCCCTTTCTGTATTCAATATTAAAAGTAATCACATTGTGATCACTATTACCCAATGACTCCCTAATTACAATATCCTCGATTAACTCTGCATTATTAGTGACAATTAGATCTAGAATGGCATTTTTTCTGCTCGGAATCTCCACCATCTGGTCCATGAAATTGTCACGCAACATGTTCAGAAATCGTCCCGCCTTCGCCGGACCCGAGGTTCCATTAGCCCAATTGATGTATGGGTAATTGAAGTCACCCATCACGACTACATTGCCGTCTCTCCCAGCTATTCCTATCTGCGAGTGAAGGTTGACTTCTCCCTCTTCACCTATATTTGGAGGTTTATAGCAAATACCCACCAGAGGTTTTCGGCTAGTGTCCGCCATATCTAGCTCCAGCCATAAGGTTTCCACATCTTCCCCATTATTTGACGCGATATCGTCCCTTATATGCATATTTAGATTATTTTTTACGTAAATGCAAACCCCCCCCCCGCCCACCTTCTCCCACCTCAGTCCCTCCTAAACAGGTTATACCCCTCTATATTAGTAGCCCAGTCATGCGTGCTGTCCAGCCAGGTTTCCGCTATACCCACTATGTCGAAGTCCTCATCGATTAGCCTAATTTTACACTGTATAGCAAAAAGATATGATTATTAAATATTATCCAATTACAAAAAAACAGTTTAAGACTCCAAACTTTATATTTTACCATTTTTAATTTATCATATATTAAGCAAGATACACTCCACCTACTAAATGTGCTGCAACTTGCTTCAGATGCCAATTTGAAGTTAGTTCTTTACATGTTAGTCATGTACTAACATGACCACATATTGAGCCTTTCTACAGACTCGACAGATCAGTTTTCAATGCCACCTACTGCAGCGTGGGAACATTAAAGGAGACCTGTGAGGTGAGTACTTTTCACTCACCTCATAGTTCTAGCCAACATGTGACAATGAGAGTGTCACAGGTCGGCTCAGTAGATCGGGAGGTGAGCGAACACATACCGGCGTTCGCTCACCTCTCGATCCTGTCACAGCTCTCTGCCTGGCATGTCTGCAGGTTGTCGGCATGGCATGTCTGACCACTGTGCTTTGGGTCTATGAATCCCTTTCAGTAGTTCACTCAAAAGGTTTCCATGCGGTCATGAGGGATCATCTATTGCAAAAAGAGAATCCACATAGAGTCCAGGTTAGGAGACTCCATTTATATCCATATATATTTCTTTAGATCTGCAACCAGGGCATCCATGGATTCCATTAGAAATCTATTTAGTAAGCAGTAATTAGCTGCAGTCATTGTGGAATTGGTTTCTTGCTTAACAGCAGTAGCACTTGTGTCTCCAAATGTCTGACAGACCTTAACTGCATCTGATCTCTCAGGTACTGTACAGTGCATCATACTTTTAAACCATCATAGCGTTGAAGCGAGATTAACATTTAAATGTTTCACATAAATAAGAAACCAGATCAAACATACCTTGGCATGTTTTTCCAGCCTGGCAGTGGGTCATATGATTCAGCACATTCTTCATGGTACGACAATGAGGTAAGTTGCACTGGCGCACCTCACCACTGGCTTGTTCTCTTCTCTGGCACTTATGAGCATGTAATAAAAGAACTAATTGTTGCTGGATCAGCTTTCGCTTTTCAGGATCTGCTGTAGGCGCTCCAGAACCAATTCCTTGTTGAGCACTAGGACCCATACTCTGAGGGCTTGAAGAAACAATGTTGGTTTGGGAAATCTGAGCAGACGACTGTTGATCCTGAATGGTGAGGGGGAAGATAATGTTTATGTATTAACATTTATTACTTTCAATGAACAAAATTATATAAAATATGTTGCCCATGTGGACCAGATCTCCCTGTCCATTTTATAAAAGGTACTGAAAAGAAACCTTTCTTGTTGAAGTGATTTGGTATGGGTGAACAATGACAACTCAAGACAAATTTGTTAAATTAGGTGCTTGTGTTTAAAAACGAAATATAGTAACAATATTGTCAAATGAAAAATGAATTTAATAGATCTTACAGGACTTCGGTAGTATGTCATGCCCTTCTACCCCTCCGCCCTTTATTTCATTTGTACATAGCTTTGCAACTCCTTGTACCACAATTAGAGATGCACCGATACCGGTTTTTCGTTTCGTTATCGAGTACAGATATTTTTTTTCCGGTACTAGCTGATACAGAGTGTCAGTGCCGTGTGCCCCGATTATCAGGAAGTTGGGCAGCGGATCATGGCCTGTCGCCCAGCTTCCTGATTGCCTGTGAAGCCCGGTCATTCGATGCCGCCCAGCTTCCTGATTAGTTAGGAAGCCAGACTGCCTAGCAACAAGTAAAAGACGGTTTCGTAGCCAATCATGAAGCCGGGTCATAACCTTCCGCAGGGGCGTCCCGAGGCTGGGTGACACCCGGAGCGGTTACCAGGTGCCACCCCGCCCACACGTCATCGCGCAGCAATCTTCTGATACCTGCCGGCGGCCATCTTGGTGATGGATGCCGGCAGGGAGAGGAGGGGACAGTCACCCGGCGGGATAAGGTATGCCGCTGGGTCCCCTCCTCTCTCTCCTGATACTGTCGGGTGTTCGGTCCATGGCCGAAAGCCAGACATTTAAGAGGGGGGTGACACCAAAATGACTGTCAGTCATTTTGGAGTCACCCCTCCAATGGTGTCACCCGGGTGCGGGCCACACCCCCCTTGTGACACCACTGACCCTCCGCCCAGCTTCCTAATTGGAAAGGAATCCGTCTCCATGCTCCCTCGGCACTGCCGGTCAGAGGGAGATGTCCCTCTGGCCGAAAGTTCCGGTATTGGAGTTAAGTATCGGAGCATTTGGGCAAGCATGAGTACTCACACAAATACCAATATTTGTATTGGTATTGGTGCATCCGTAACCACAACATAATTTGTGTCATTTTAAAAGGTTGTAGATTAAAATGTAGATCTTATCTACAGTAAGGACAGAGCTTCTGATGTCACTGCACTGAGCTGAGCCGGACGAACAGGTTTTTTTCATCGCTTTGCTGCCATTTGCCTTGCTGGTTTGATCCAGCAATACCCAATGCCTGTACTGTTTACACCATTGTGAGTACGCATTTTTATTTAATAAATTGCATTTTATTGGACGTTACGCACTATGTCCTTGTCCTTTTTCTTTCCTCCTGGATTTATGCTGGTACCAGTGATCTGAGGAGAGCTTATCGCCTGTGCATGGGCTTCCCTTCCCCATTAAGAAGGGAAAAAGCGCATTTGACCTAGCTCTGTGGGTCTACCTCCCCAGGTGAGCACTCACTTGTTATCACTCACTGGGTGGAGGTGAAGGTCTGCCTGCATTGTGTGATTATCCTTACCTGAGAGTTACATGCAGATTGGCTGCGAATTATCTGAGGAATTTTCTTGCACAATCTCCATTGTTTCCTTTTGTTTTTTCCTGGGACTCTTTTTGTCTTTATTGTTATTGTGTGTAGATATATTTTTTATACCTCATTTGTTTGAAGGCTCATATATGCGATTCATTTATATATGTTTCAATGTATTAGAGGTGTATGATTATTAGCTCGGCACACATTGTTTTTCACATTTTCCAGATATTTAGTTACCGTATTTTTTGCTCCATAAGACGCACTTTCTTCCCCCAAAAGGCAGGGGGAAATGTGTGTGCATCTTATGGAGCGAATCCCTCGTTTTTGTACATTTAGCCTTGCTATAAAGCAGAGCTAAACGTAAAGTGGAAGCCGCTGCTCGTTTAATACAAGTGATATGTTCAGATCACTTGTATTAAAACCGAGCGGCGGCGCCCCCCACCGTGGTTTTCGGGTAACCCGTTCTTATGTGGGACCCCTGACCACGGGATAGGAGCTCACCGTAGAGCCCCTAGGCCGTTCTTCATCTGCTCTGTGTGATCACGGAGACAGGTGGCGCTGTAATCACAGCGCCACCTGTCTCAGTTGTCACTTACTGCAGCTTCTGTCACAGAAACAGCATGCGTCTCATGTACCGGTGAGCTTTATGGACCGCAAAATACGGTATATCCTTAGTGCTTGGTAGCTCTTATTTTCACATTACACTTACTGGCGCTGATCACCTTGTTTATTTTTATCTACAGTAAGACTATTTTCATACGTGCATGTATTCTTAAACGGATGTTGCCTGTATTTTATATCTGTACATGAGTTGAAGTATATCTAGCTTTTATAAATTCCCCTTTCACCTTTGTAACTGTCGGAGATATTGGAGCTTTTGTTGAAGAGATACCATACCTAATACAAAAAAAAGCGCACCACCATGTCATTTTTTTAAGCGCATCTTCTACATAATTTACAAATATATAAATCGAGCCTTTAGACAAAAAGGATATCAGAAGTGTGATTTTTTTATGTAGCGGAATTGAAACACTCAATGTCAAGGTTTACTTCTTAAATTTAGGAAGGTTTTTGTTTTTTTCTAACCAGTTTAAATCTTTGTAACGTTTTAAAACCTTGACCTCAAGTGGTTAAGCAATAAAGCCTTCAATGTCTGCACCAAACCTGTAGATTAGTCTTTTAAAGAGCATTACTGGTAAGGTCATCTCTTTGCTCAGCCTGTAAATGAAAATCAGAATTTTTTATACCCTCTTATTTTGCGTGAGTGTCTAAAAAGTCCTGAATCCATTAATCACTATGATAGCCAGCGAACTAATATTTTTAGAAGAGAAAGGTGAGCAACAGCGAACTCCCCACTACTCAACTACAGGTTTCTTCCATCAGCTCTGGAATACTCACCATGTTTGTCAGGCTAGTTGCAGGTTTCTTTTCCAATGGAAACTCTGAAACACTCCGCATAGCAGCTTTGTTCTGCATTTGTAAACTAATCCCCGCAGCTCCCTCCTGTGGGCATGAATTCTGACCATACGATGCCCCATATGGATTAGAATTGTTCATTATTCCAAGCTAGAAAGAGAAAAATAGTTCAATTGAGAAAAAGTAAGACCTAAATAATGCAACTATTGAAGAACCCCAATCAGCATCAAAGTATAACTCAAATAATAAAAAAAAAATAATGCCATTCAAAATTATAAGATAGGTTTAGAAAAAGGCTGGAAAAAAGGGTGAAAAAAACCAACATCTATTGCAACACTGAAAGGGCAACCTGATACATTTCCTAGATATCGCCTAGCATCCTCTAATAATTGATACTACTAATATCAGCTGTAAAAAAACCTAGACCAGGAGTGCCCATTAGGTAGATTGTGATCTACCAGTAGCTCTCAAAGTTGATGCTGGCAGATCACGAAGGGTGTGAATGGCGGCCCCTTTATTCCATTTTGGTATATTTATATCGCTGTGCACACATGATTTCCTATTAGCCTGAGTCTGATCAGCCAAGCTCCCTGACACCTTTCTGGTGGATACTGGTGGCTGAAGTGCTATGTATTAGATCAAAGAATATGCGTTTACACAGCCTGTTGCACTACACTGTTTGCAAAATTCAGCAAGGTGAGCGGGGAGAGACAGCGAGGGAGGATGAGCGGGGAGAGACAGCGAGGGAGGATGAGCGGGGAGAGACAGCGAGGGAGGATGAGCGGGGAGAGACAGCGAGGGAGGATGAGCGGGGAGAGACAGCGAGGGAGGATGAGCGGGGAGAGACAGCGAGGGAGGATGAGCCAGGAGGATGAGCCAGGAGGATGAGCCAGGAGGATGAGCCAGGAGGATGAGCCAGGAGGATGAGCCAGGAGGATGAGCCAGGGAGGTTTTTTTTCCGTTGGTAGATCTCATGTAGCTTGTCATCTGAAAAGTAGATCTTAACACAAAAAATTGTGGGCACCCCTGACCTAGACCTTTTAGGATCCATTATTCATGCATGGCAGAGCTCTCCACAAGTCTTAGAGCATGTTCGCACTAGAACACACAAATTAATGCATACTCCATTGAGGTATGCTGGCAAGTATTTTAGATGGATTTCATTGAGTTGCGAATGTCAGCGTACTGTATGGCCACCTTTAAAATGACAGCAGCAAGCAGTAGCTATCAATCGAGATATGAATATTTGTGACAATAAAAGGGTCCATTAAGAGTTAAGTCAATTAAGTACAATAGGTATAGAGCTGCAGCTAACGATTATTTTCAAAATCGATTAGCCGATTATCGAGTTCGATTAATCGGATAAAAAATTAAATAAAAAAATACATTTTAAAAAATGGCTCCAGGGATGGGACTTCTAGTTTGTATTGAGATTGTAGTCCATCACAGGAGCAAGCTTGGAGCAGTGGAAATAAATAAGATTAGCATCAGTACTTAAAAACAGATGAGCTAGCATAATCCTACTAGCAACTCACAACATTGAGTTTTTTAAGCCACTGGAAATGGTAAAGCGAGAGATTTTATAAAAAAAAACTACAGGTAAAAGTTAAAGGATGCACCGATACCAGTTTTTCGGTATAGAGTACTAGAGGTGCACCGAAATGATGAAAGTTTCAAAACCAAAATGACTTGCAGTCCGGCTTCCTGATAGCGGAAGTTCAGGTATCGGGCTAGGCATCAGGGGATATTGGGGAGAGTACAATATCGGTATTGGTGCATCCCTAATAAAAAGTAGTCTTCACGGCATCTTTGCACATTATGGAAGACTTGCCTCACAAAGGGCAATGGAAGCTGTCGCTGTTATTTTCTGGGCTTCTTGCAGGTGCAATTACTTCAGCCTTCCCTATTGGGCTGCCAGGGATTACTTATTTTCTGCACATGCTCATGGGAGTTACTTGCCCCAATGCTTACACCTGGCATGCCAAGACTGAACACAAAACTAACGAAAAAAACCAATACTGGTTGCAAGATGAGCAGGTTGTGAAGTTGGTTTAAACACTCAAAAGGCAGCTCTCACTGGTCAAAAAGACCATCGATCTAGGAAACAAGGGACAAGACAGAACGCCTCCATAGTGTAAAAGGGTAATTTATTTGTACAACACGCAAATGAAAATGTACTTACAGGAAAGTCGGTGGTTAAAAGCATTTGTGTGCTTTTAAAAGGAGAACTACGGGTGTCAGTGTTTTTCCCCATAGTTCTCCTTAGGGTAACGGGAGGACACAAACTAGCGTCCTACCATTACCCTAAGCTCAGTATACCGTGAGCTAAAGCTCGCGGTATACTGAGACGGCGGAGCTGATCCCGACATCGATGTCGAGATCTGCCCAGCTGCGTGAGTGACAGCTGGCTCTGCCTGTCTAGAGGCAGAGCCAGCTGTACCCTCCCCCGTCCGTTCCGCCAGTCAGCGCTGGCAGATCGGAGCGGGGAGAGGGGAATCCAGCCCCTCCCCCTGTCACGGCAGAGAGCCGTGACAGGATCGAGGTGAGCGAACCTGGTTTCTGTTCACTCACCTTCCGATCTACTGAAGCCGACCTGTGACAGTCTCAGTGTCACAGGTTGGCTAGAACTATGAGGTGAGTGGAAAATCACTCATCTCATAGTTCTCCTTTAAACACCGACTTTCCTGTAAGTACATTTTCATTTGCGTGTTGTACAAATACTTACCCTTTTACACTATGGAGGCGCTCTGTCTTGTCCCTTGTTTCCTGAACACTAAACGGTACATGTGCAGCTGTATGCATAAAATTAGGTTATAATTACTAGGTGAAAATAACACATTTAAAAAAAAACTACTTGTCCAAAGGGCTAAAAGCGGGGGCCGAATCTACATGTCCCTCATGACAATCTAAAAAATAGTTTTAATCAAAACCAGGGATGCACTGATATAGGTATAGGTTTTTTGGGTATCGAGTACAAGCACTGATACTTTGCTTTCGGTACTCACAGATACAGAGTATCGGTGTTTCTGTTTGCCCTGGGAAGCCTGCTCCATGCCATCAAGAAGCTGGACAGCAGGTAATTACATGCTACCCAGCTTCCTGATTGCCAGGGAAGGCAACTCCATGTTGTTTGGCTGGCTTGATCGCAATTGGCCAGAAAACCGGCTTCCTAGCCAATCAGCATCGAGCCAGCCAATCGGGAAAGCGGGGTGGGTCATTTGTCGCTGCCCCACTTCCTGATTGCACGGGAAGCTGGCTCCATGTTGCCTTACGGCACTGCTGCTCAGAGGAAATCTTCCGCTGACCAGAAGTTCCAGTATTGGGGAAGGTATCGGAGCATTTGGGCGAGTACAAGTAATTGCCCAAATATTCTGTATTGGTGCATCCCTAAACAAAACTGTATTTGACTGTGCTAAATAGTGCTTCTCATTGGTCAGCGTGGTCACCTGACCAATGAGTGCTTGCAATTTGCCAGCAAAATTCAAAATGCATAGGGCTGGACTGTACAGGTAAGGACTGTTCACCGAAAAGTAAGTATAGCCGGGGGGATTGGGAATGGGGGTTCTGGGAGAGGCCGGGCTTGATTGGGTGATTCCATTTTCCCATATTACTTTGGAAAGGAGAATTATGAGGTGAGTGATTTTCACTCAGCCTCATTAGTTCGAGCTGACGTGTGACAATGAAACTGCCACAGGTCGGCTCTATAGATCAGGAAGTGAGGGAACACAAACAGTCGCTCACTCACTTCTTGATCCTGTCCTTGCAGAGAGCCGTTAACTGTCACTCACGGCTCCCTGCAGGGATTCTCCCCCTCCCCGCTCCTCCAGCACTGACTGGAGGAACGAACGGGGGAGGGGCGGGTACAGCTGGCTCTGCCTCTAGATAGGCAATTACGCAGCTGGGTGGATCTCGACAGTAATGTCAGGATCCGTGTCGGCTGCGGCGGTCTCAGTATATAGTGAGCTGTAGCTCGCGGTATACTGAGCTTTGGGTCATGGGAGGACGCTAGTTTATGTCCTCCTGTGACCCTTAGGGGAACTATGGGGAAAAACACAGACCCTATAGTTCTCCTTTAATGCACATTGTGCGTGTAGGAGAGTTCCGCTGCTTGGCTAACACAATATGGCACACAGTGGAATGGCAGCAGCACTCAACAC